>NW_012112030.1:17217352-17307434 GCF_000951035.1 Colobus angolensis palliatus
GACTGACATAAAAGTTTACGTGAATGCTAATCTGAAATAATTCAGCTTCCAAATTATATTATTTCTTTTCAAGTAGTACCATAGGAAGAAAAGGACTAGTTAGGTATTACTGACTGGTGACTGTTGATGACAAATTGTCTCAACACAGGATAGCATATCATAGTGTTAGACTAAAATACAGACATAGCTATATGAAATAAAAGGTCAATTTCATAGTATTTAAAATATGTATATTTGCCTTTAGCGATTCCATATTTTTCTTTCTTGTCCTCTTCTCTTTGTTTGTCTTCATTTTCATTTTTAATGATGTCAGCATTAGTCTCCAGTCCTTCCTTTGGAAGTGTTTTGGGCAAAAAGAAAAAAGGAATGGCAGTGAGCACATTAACTCCTGCACAAATCAGAAAGCCAAACCACCATGCACCAACCCAACGAGTGTCAGTGGGAGTTATGGTCAGATCATCTGTAAAAAAATATACACACTTTTATTAGCTTAAGTCAGTATTTTCTGTATGAACTATAGAAAATTCTTAAAATTAGAATTATCAGGTCCTAACCAAGTATAAAATTGGCTTACAATTCAGACATTGATAAAATTTTTCTAAAAATATGTGGTGTTATAATATTGTCTAGTAATAAATTAGGCTGGTTATCTGTCTATCATGTAAGGGATTTAAAAGCAGGTATTAACTAAACAGCTACAAGTTCTACCTCATCATCAACAAATGATTGCTTAATTGAAATAAATTCAAACCTACATGCCTAAATTTTGTAAAACCAAGAAATACAGTTGAAGTACAGTAGAAAGAGCATGTGATTCTGTGTCAGATTAGCATTTTATTTTGCTCTACTGTTTTCTGGTTTGGAATATTTGAAAAGTTATTTAAATTCCTCCACTAGAGTTCCTCACTTTTAAAGTGGAGATAATTTATCAAATTGAAGGTCAAGTAAGGCCATGATTATATGTAATAATATACCTGAGTATATTTGTATATATACCCTAGACATATACTCTAGCTTTGTATACTCTAGACACTGTACAAATAGATTTTATTGAATTACCTGTGTTCACAGATCCAGTGTCAACATAAACATTTGCACAGAATGATGCCAACAAAAGTCCAATCAAAGGACCAATAATAGCTCCTGTTTCTATAAGCCCTAAAAATAAATAAAAGTATAAGGTTATAGTACAGTTATATGCCCACATAAAGAGTTCTAGGTCCGTGAAAAGCCTGAAGATTGAATGTTTTTGCCTTGGATACTTTTGACTAGATATACAATTTATATGAAAGTTAAGCTTGATGTACATATAAGTGACAGTTGTTTCTGCAAATGTTGAAAAAGAAGCCTCATAATTTAAAGCCACTTTCCCTGGCCTCCAAATTCTCTTTCATGTTGGGTCACAGGCAGAGATCTGCTATAGCAGCACAGGCAGTCCCAGCTGGGATCATGCCATCGACTAGGTCATGATGTAACCAAGGTCCTGTTAATTCATCCCCCAGGCATGTTTTGGGAGGAATTCTGAAGCAATACCATCTTATAATGGATTTCTCATGGCACATTCCTCAAAAGTTTCACTCTCAGATCTGCAACTTGAAACTTCCTTCTGGCTATGTCCTCATTATTATAACATGATACACAACTCTTTGATTTTATCATGTTCTCCTTCCTTTTCTTCCACATTTTTATTTTCCATGTCTATCAGTCCTATCTGTCTTCATTTGAATTCTTATCTATTAAAATATCATCATCAGCTGTCTCATCACTTGTCTACAATTCAGAACCTATGCTGAACCCTCCTTGATCTCTGAAAATCCAGACACGAGCTTCTTCAACTTTCTTCCTGTTCACTTCAAAATTTGGCTTTGCCTATTGTCTCTGCCTTCTCCATGGTTCTATAGAGAACCCACCCTATACACACCTAACTTCTTGGTTCCAACCCCTTCTATCTTCTCTAAGGTTTTGCTCTACCAAACACTCCCTCTCTTGTGTGTGTTCAATTTCCCCATAGCCAGTGATTTTACAAAATCTCAAATCCACCCTGCTTTTTCTCCTTTCACTATACTCTCTGCCTCTACTTCCTCACCTCTCACTCACTTTACTCAAATCCTTTTACGTTCTCCCCCAAATATCTCAGGTAGCCCCAGTGATCTCTTTGTCACTACTTTAGTGCCCTCTTTTGGTCTTCATCTTCCTTGCTTTCTAGGTTGTTTGACATTGTTGGCCAATAATTTCTAGATTATTTTCACATTTCTTCCTAAGACTTTCATTAAACTAGACATGTATTGTTTCATTGTGTTCTTATGACTATTCCTTCTTTGATTTTCCTTTCCCCTATTCTATTTACTAAGTAGAAATATTTCCCAGTATTTTATCCTGATATCTTTCAGTATATATACGGTCTTCCACAGCAACCTCATTTCTCCCTCTTGATTTCATTTATTACCTCTCTATAGATAATTCTCGATTTTTTTTTTTTTTTTTTTTGAGACGGAGTTTTGCTCTTGTTGCTCAGGCTGGAGTGCAGTGGCACACTCTCAGCTCACTGCAACCTCCACCTCCCAGGTTCAAGTGATTCTCCTGTCTCAGTCTCCCGAGTAGCTGGGATTATAGGCACCCACCACACCTGGCTAATTTTTGTATTTTTAGTAGAGATGGGGTTTTATCATATTGGACAGGCTGGTCTCAAACTCCTGACTTCAGATGATCTGCCCGCCTTAGCCTCCCGAGTAGCTGGGATTATAGGCGCATGCCACCACACTCGGCTAATTTTTGTATTTTTAGTAGAGACGGGGTTTCATCATATTGATCAGGTGGGTCTTGAACTTCTGACCTCAGGTGATTTGTCTGTCTCGGCCTCCCAAAGTGCTGGGATTACAGGCATGAGCCACCACACCTGGTCGATTCTCCAACTTTTAACCTAGCTTTTGTGTTCTCTTCTAAACTCCAGAGCCATACATGGAACTGTTTCTTGGTGTAGAGCTATTTGATTTATAGTTATTTGGTTATGGATACACACATGAACACACACTATATATGTATATACATATATATACACACACTATATATATAGTACTAATAATTATGTAGTTCTTTATTTACTAACCTTATATGGACCATACCATCCTCATTTTAATATGTATTAGAGATCATCACAGCTATGTTTATATACAATACACCATAGTATTTGTTGAATAAAGAAATAGACATCATAGCAAGGTGTTTGTTAATTTATTGTAGGAGAGTATTTGCATTCTTTTAATATAAGTATGTGCAGGAAGTTAAAAGGACTGAATAGAAAATCACTGGAAAAGATTATTGCAAAATTAGTGAGTTGTCAAAATGTGTCAAAAGTCATTTGGGTTAATGATTCCTCAATATTTTCATCCATCTTTATTATGTATAAATCATTTCCATCTTCTCTCACCCTCTTTGACTTTTCTAGTTTTTAAAAGATATGCCTACATACATTAATGGCAAAATGTCCCTATACTAAACGTAATGAGTTTATGACCAACAATTGATAGAATAACAAAACATATAAGCAACTCATGCATAATAAATTAAGAATATTTCAGAGATTGGAAGGCAGCACAAGAAAGTGGGTCTTAAGCTGGCTATTGTGCCAGGTGACCTACATGGATTTTAAAACGGTAATTTCAAGAAACATAAACAAAAAGATGAAGACGTATTTGTGAAAAATATTAAGAAGCCTGACTATATGGGGAGATCATGATGAAGAGAAACTATATAGAAACTAAGTAAGTGAATGTCATGCAGAGCCATGAGTAATAAGTGGAGAGATCAGATTTAATAAATGAGGAGCTTATATGTGTCATAAATATAGTAGAGAAGACATGATTAAAATAATGCTTGAGAAAAAATATATTGCAGGAATGTTTCTTAAAAACTGAGAAAAGAAAACACTGAAGAGAAAATAATTAATAAAGAGAACCTACAGACAAAGTAATGAGAACCTCAACAAAAACAGAGGTAGTGAAAATAGTGGGAAAGTTTTGAATGCATGGAACATTTTAGAGAAAACATTGGTAAGTCTCTTAACACATTGGATATAGTGTAGTGCAAAGCAAATGAAAGGGTCACCTCCAAGAGCACTAGATTTGTGGTATTTCCAATAGTAGAAAGTAGATTTATTAACAAAGTAGCTCATTGTCATTTAGCATATCTCATCTCCATTCAACAAACTTTTATGAAAGGCCAACTATGCCAAGACACTCTACTCATCATTGTGGAAATCCCTAAGACTACAAAAGTTTAATTCATTTCTAACCTCAATGAACTTATTGCTCTGAAAAGAAGCTAAGGTAGATTTTCAAAACTTACCAATATATAAAGGAGAATTTTCAGATTTGGCAAAATCTTCTATATAGGAAATACCCAAAGGCAGGATGGGAGTTTCGCCCATTCCACGTACAATATTGCCTACCAGGACGTACACCCACATTAATGATTTAACTTCCTCTGTACACTCTGCATTAAAAAAAAAAGACATGACATTAGCACATTGACAATAAAGTGTCAGTAATATTAATTCTATGTTTTCTGTAGGCATTTCACAGTTATATGATGATGGCCCCTTGTCAATGATTTATATTACTATTCCAGCAATGACTTCTTGGGGCACCCCTAATGCATTTTCTGACAGTGGACTTGAGTATGGACAAGTGTAAGTGATATGCTGGAGCCAGTCCCTACTGAGTTGGGAGAGATGAATATACACACCTCCCGAGGTGTTCAGTGACACCTCATTGGTAGTTTCATAGCAGTGTTACACCACAGAAATTGGCAAACATTAAAAATCAAGGTTTTTTAATTCTCTACAGAGATTCAGTTTCTCAGTAACTCCCGAACTCATTCAGCTGCTACAATTGCTTCCCCATTCCTATCCAACTTTGGGGAGACAAAAACACAAAAATATCTTTCCTCTAATTATTTCATAGAAACTAAAAATATTTAACTGGATATTCATCATAGGTTCTCTACAGAGCATGTTGTATACTGTAACAACCAAATAACTTTCAATACAGAAATCCACCCCAATCCATGGAGGCACAGCTACTTAGTACAGTAACGAAGACTAGACCAAAGGGAATAGAAAGTGAGAAAGATAGGGAGATCTCTGAAGAATTATGTCAATCTCTTTGCCATCTATGTTCTAGGCCGAAATAGCTGATAAGCTGGGAGGAAGCTCTGTGGAGTCCCGTTTTCAGGGAAGTGAAGGTCAATGCACTCTTCACCTCCTGTAAATTGGCCAGGTGAGACTGTGAGGTCCTGACCACAGCTGGGTCCAGGAATTTCTTGTGAGCGCTATCTCTCTGTTATTTCCAGTAAAAAAAAAATAGTCTCTATTTCTGGGTATTCAGATTTTTTGTGTGATGCGCAAAGTGATTTGTGTCTACAGATCACAGGCAAACTCTAGGCCTATTCTCGGGCAAAATTGAAAGCATCAATCCACCTTCCTGGAGATGTGCCAGAATGGGAACGTTTTGCTCTATCCACAATGAAGCCGACTAGCAGCTGGGTCAGTCTTTGGCAATAGCCAGCTCAGGAAGAGAACACAGGCCACTGTTAATATCACTGTTTTCCGTTGTGTCCCCCACGGGGGTTCTTTGGCTTCTTCTGAGACAGATATTTTTCAACTTTTTGAAACTGTTTTGGTTTTCTGATTCAATGATGGTCATGAAATTCCCACCCTTGTGGACTACCGCAACTTCCATGAACATGAATCCAGAATAAAAATGTCCCCATAAAAATGTTGAGTCATCAGAGTCATCTCCAGACCAAGTATAACCAGAAGATTATACAAGTCTCATAGCAGAAGGGACAGAAGGGGCAGAAGTCAATACATGGTGCCTAGAGCTATGGGCAGCTGAAAGAAATACTACTATTGTGTAGAATTTTAAAGTACTATCTCCAGTAGAGAAAAAAAAAAAAAAAAAAAGAGCAGAAAGACAAGTTCCTAAGTCGATAGAAAGGAAATAGAGTAATTCAGAACTATAGTGTACTTGCCTATTTTCCCTGCTATTAAAGATCAGTGATAGCACACAAATCTCTTGAACTTTGTTTCTGCCTCTAGTTCCTATTTACATAATCATATACACCAAATCATCAGCATAAATCCGTCCTTCCAAGACATTTTCCTCTGTGGAATGAACTTGACAGTGATCCTTGGATAGATGTCTTTGATTCTTTCTTTTTTTTTTTTTTGGAGGAAAGTCTCACTCTGTTGCCCAGGCTGGAGTGCAATGGCGCAATCTTGGATCACTGCATCTTCCGCCTCCTGGGTTCAGGCAATTCTCCTGCCTCGGCCTCCTGAGTAGCTGGGATTATAGGTGCCCACTACCATGCCCGGCTAATTTTTGTATTTTTTAATAGAGTGAGGTTTCACCATGTTGGCCAGACTGGTCTCGAACTTCTGACCTCAGGTGATCCATCCATCTCAGTCTCCCAAAGTGCTGGGATTACTTTGGGAGTAAATGCACCCGGCCCTCTGACTGATTGTTAAATAACCATGTTAATAAATCAACAAGGAACTCTTAATAAATACATTCAAATATAAGAAAAATAACATTCTTTATTATTAGCTATTCTTATTCCCCATTGTAACTCCTTTGGAAGTTCCTGGAGAGAGAATATATCTTTGTTTAATTATCTAACTCAAGCAATATCTCATTCAGGCCCCTCAGCAGAAAGTGTTCAGTTATAAGTTTGCTGAACAAAAATCAATACAATGAGGTAGACAACCTGATGGATCCTGCGTTGGTCTTAACATCTGGGTTCCATTTTCCATACACAAGAAACTGTTTGAGGACAAGTTGCCTGAAACTGAAACTGTAGATTCATATTCATATCTGTATAAACACAGGGAAAATATGTTTATTTTAAGGAAGTAATGAGGACAATGTGGGCAATGTACAGATTGTTACCTTCTGCTTCCCATACAATACAACATTCAAATCCAGCAAAAATGTCTTTTCATCTTTGGCATCCAAGTTATCACAAGTTAATATCATCAAAAAACTTGCCACTTTCTGTAAATGTACAATCTTTTTACACTTAGCTTTCAATAATCTGCCTGTGGATGATCTACCTTTAGATTATCAAATATAAACCTTCTTTGATTTTTAGGTTATCATTTCCTGGAAATAATTATTATGAGATAAGGAACACAAACTTTAAAAAATGTGAGATTTAATAATGTATAATTAAGAAGATAAATGCTTTGGAAGGAATAACACAACAAAACAAGTCTTCAACTTGGCATTCTCTAAAGTTTGCTCAGAAGCAGCAAAACCTCCAGTTTCTGAGAAATCCTACAATAATTCCTCCATACGTTTCATAAACCTCTAAGAAAAACAAAATATTTGTCCATCATAATGAGAGGCCTTAAGAGAATCTCAATCACCATGACACATAATGTAATGACTTTTTCTCTTCTCATAAGAACAAATGGATTAATAAACTATGACCATTTAATTTAAGCAAATTACCACAAGATCCACATGCTTTTCCTCAGAAAGTAAATTACATGCTGCAAGAATGGAAAAAAAAAAAAAAGTATATTCAATGAAGTCTCTGTTAGAAATAATGCTGGATTGTTTTCTGTGTTTCTATCAGATAAGGTAGCCAGAAGAAAGCTTGCCCTTCTGAATTGCACAAAAGCTAGAGTGTTATGCTTGGATGCCACTGATAGTCTTAATTTCTGTGCTATAGGGTATAATAAGTCTCAAAGTACCTTCCCCTTACAACAATTGCTCAGTGATGCCCCAAGAGTTTGACTGTGAACTATAGACAAAGGCTTTAATCCTATGAGACATGACAACCGCAAGGAAATAACACCTTTGGCAGGTGGTAGAAAGAAATGTAAATAGTAGCTGAATGGTACTTAACATTGTTTTGGGTAGGCTAAGAAATAAAAGAAAAGGAAAGACTCTGCTTAGAAACTCTGATCCCTTCAAAAATACTTTAAAAGAGAAGATATATTTTGTTAATTTATCCACTAAAAATCCAATAACTCAAAGTCTATTCCTTCCCAAAGCATCAGCAAAATGACAGTAAACAGATTTTCAAACAGAATAGAAAAAGGCATAGTTCCACAAAGAAAAAAAAGTAGGGAATTTTACAATAAAAGAGAGATCAACATGATTTTGAAAATGGAAAAGCAGGTAACTGAGTGGTCACTGAAATAGAAGATACGAGAAGTGCAACTGTAAGTGCCTGCAAGAGAGCAATGCTGCAAAGCCCAGGAACATTCAGGCAAGATACTTAAACGCAAAAGTGAGTATGGTCCAAAACACAGAAGAGTGCAAACACTTTGGTTTAAAGTGTGTTTAAGAAACATTAAACTCCCAGAGACATTCCCTGCCACTCCAACTGAAAATGTCCATTGACTCCAGAGTCTGGAGAGGCACATTGAGCATAGAAAGGCAATACAAAAATATTGGGGGTATTAAGTTTAAAAAATCTACATATCTACATATTAAACAGTGAGATTCCCACTTGCATTTGGCTGGTAGCTAAGCTTCTACCTCCCAAGCAACAGACTGAAGAATCCCCATCTAGGATAACAGGTTATGTGCAATTCTGAGCCATCTGCAAAACAGCCAGTCCCTGCTCAATGACTCTACAAAGAAGTCCTCCTTTAACCAAGTCCTACGCATGTATACAGAACTTCCAGTTGGCTTCCTGTTGTTGTTATTCCTCCCTCTTAAGTGTGAATAGGTAACAAAGGACCACCAGATACATGAAAGAAGTCTGTAACAGTAAAGACAGCTATAAACAAATAAAAAAACGGTACACTTGGAGGAGCCAGAGACCAAGAAGAAAGATGAACAACATTTAGATGGAAAGAGATAATACATTCTTGAAAGAACAATAAGATGTTCCTTAAAAAGGGACATTCAAAGAAGAAGAGCTGTTGAAAATTAGAAATGTGGTAGCATAAGCTAGAAAGTCATTCAAAGGCATGGAAAATAAAATTAAATCTCCCAGAAAGTAACAAGACAAGAGGACAAAAAATTAAGGATAAAAGATGAGAAAACATAAGGTCAATACAGGATGTCCAATATTCAAGTAACAGAAGATCTAGAAAGAGAAAACAGTGTTATGAGAGAATGTAAAGGGGAGATATTATCAAAGAAATAACAAAAGTAACTTTTCCAAATGCCCAGATTGAAGGCTCCTGGCACAATGGAGGAGACAGATTTATACCAACACAATTATCATGAATTTTGGACTTGGAGCTTAAAAGAAAATTCCAATAGTTTCCATTGAAAGAAAGCTGATCACAGAGATTAGAATGGCATAGGATTCTGAGTAATAACACTTGATTACAGGTTTCCTGTGTCAAGTGTTGATTACAAGTGTTAGGTAGAGCTGGAAAACATTGGGAAAAATGTCTTCAAAATCCCTAGGGAAAATATTTCCAATCTAGAATTTTATCCTAGCCAAAGTAACAATCAAATGTGGGAGTAAAATAGGAATATTTTCAGATGTACAAAGTCTTATATTTTATACTTCCCTTGTACACTTCCTTGGAAAGCTATTAGATTATTTTCTTCACAAAAACAAGTGAAGAGGAAAGAGGAAAGCAGGAGACACGACATCCAGAAAATGAATAACTGAATGTATGAAACAGCTAAAAAGCAAAGTCTCAAAGATAATAATGAGGGAAAATTCCACGGAAACAGCAATGCAGCAGGCCTAGAGAATTCCAAGTTCAGATTGCAGATGGAGAATTGAAAGTGGTATGTGAGGAATCTCCAAGACAAAAATCAAGCGCTATGATCTGGGATAAGAATATTGAGGAGACATTTGCCCTACCAGTGGAGAATCTGGTGATGAATCAGTGAACAATACAAAGAAAGCTAACCATATGATAAAATGAGGTAATTATTAAATCTAGGGAAAATAAGTCATGTAAGTAAAGAATGAAAAGTGCATGGTTCAATGGTAAAAAAGATTTACATAATTATACAAATGTAAATAGTAAAAATGATTTTATGGTAGGAATTCAATACATATTGTGTAACACTAATGTATAGGCATACGTCAGAGACATTGCACATTTGGTTCCAGATTGCCACAATAAAGTGAATACCACATGAATTTTTAAATTTTCTAATGCATATAAAAGTTATGTTTGCACTATATTGTAGCCTATTAAGTGTGTAATAGCATTAGGTCTGAAACACAATGTACACACATTAATTTAAAATGCTTTATTGCTAAAAGATGCTAACAATCATCTGAGCCTTCAGCGAGTCATAATCTCTTTGCTGGTAGAGGCTTTAGCCTCCATGTTGATGACTGCTGGCTGATCAGGGTAGTGGCTACTACTGCAGGTTGGCGGGGCTGTGGAAATTTCTTAAAACAAGACAGTGATGAAGTGTCCTGTGTCAATTGACTCTTCCTTTCACAAAAGTTTTTTCTGTAGCACATAATGCTGTTTTGTTGTTGTTGTTTGTGTGTTTTTGAGACGGAGTCTCGCTCTGTGACCCAGGCTGGAGTGCAGCGGCAGGATCTCGGCTCACTACAAGCTCCGCCTCCTGGGTTCACCACAGGTTCACACCATTCTCGTGCTTCAGCCTCCGGAGTAGCTGGGACTACAGGCGTGCGCCACCACGCCCAGCTAATTTTTTTGTATGTTTAGTGGAGATGGGGTTTCACCGTGTTAGCCAGGATGGTCTTAACCTCCTCACCTCGTGGTCCGCCCGCCTCGGCCTGCCAAAGTGCTAGGATTACAGGCGTGAGCCACCGCGCCTAGCTGCGCTTAATGCTGTTTGATAGCATTGTATCCACAGTAGAACTTCTTCCAAAACTGGAGTCAGTCCTTACAAGCGCTACTGCTGCT
Organism: Colobus angolensis palliatus; assembly: GCF_000951035.1. Lineage (NCBI taxonomy): Eukaryota > Metazoa > Chordata > Mammalia > Primates > Cercopithecidae > Colobus > Colobus angolensis. The sequence goes on from NW_012112030.1 coordinate 17,228,226, forward strand.
TTATCACCTAACTTTGTGCAAGGTTCTAAAACATTAGCTGTCATTTCAACAGTGTTTACAGCATCTTGCTCAGTAGTAGATTCCATCACAGGAAACCACATTATTTGCTTGTCCATAAACAAAAAATCTTCATTTATTCAAGTTTTATTATGAGATTGAAGCAATTAAGTCACATCTTCAGTTTCCATTTTAAATTCTAGTTCTCTTGCTCTTTCCACCACATCTGCAGTGACTTTCTCCACTAAAGTCGTGTGACTTCCTTCACTAAAATCTTGAACCCCTCAGGGTTATCCAAGAAGCTTTGAGCCAACTTTTCAAAATTCCTGTTAATGCTGAGATTTTGCCCTCCTCTCCTGTTCCTATTGGAACGTGGAATAGTGAATTCTTTCAAGAAAGTTTTCAATTTATGTTACTTCGATCCATCAGAAGAATCACTATTTATAACAGCAATATCCTTACAAACTGTGCGTATTAAATAGTAAGACTTGAAAGTCCAAATTACTCCTGATTCATGGGCCACAGAATGGCTGTTGTGTTAGCAGGCATGAAAACAACATTCATCTCCATGTACATCTCCATCAGAGCTTCTAGATTGTCAACCAGCAGTAATATTTTGAAAAGACTTCTCCTCCCTATCTCTGAAAGTCCGAGGTGGCATCTTCTTTCAAAAGAAGGCTGTTTCCACTTTGTGAGGCCGAGGCAGGCAGATCACCTGAAGTCAGGAGTTTGAGACCAGCCTGGCCAACATGGTGAAGTCCCATCACTATAAAAAATACAAAAATTAGCCAGGTGTGGTAGTAGGTGCCTGTAATCCCAGCTACTTGGGAGGCTGAGGCAGGAGAATCGCTTGAACCCAGGAGGCAAAGGTTTCAGTGAGCTGAGATCATGCCACTGCACTCCAGCCTGAGCAATAGCATGAGACGAAGAAGAAGAAGAAGGAGAAGGAGAAGAAGAAGAGGAGGAGGAGGAGAAAGAAGAAGAGGAGGAGGAGAAGAAGGAAGAAGCAGGTTGTTTCATCCACATTGCAAATCTGTTATTTAGTGTAGCCACGTTCATCAATTAACTTAGCTAGATCTTCTGGATAACTTGCTGCAGCTTCTCCATCAGCACTTGCTGCTTCACCTTGCACTTTTATGTTATGAAGATAGCTAAGATCTTTCCTTAAACCTCATGAACCCACCTCTGTTAGCTTAAAAATTTTCTTCTGCAGCTTCCTAATCTCTCTTAACTTTCGTAGAATAGAAGAGAGAGCCTTGCTCTTTTGGATTAAGGGAATGTTGTGGCTGGCTTAATCTTCTGTTCAGACTATTCAAACTTTCTCCATCTCAGCAATAAGACTGTTCCACTTTCTAATCATGTGTGTCTGTGTCTTCCTTGAAATAGCACTTTTTCTTTGTTTTCACAGCTTGGTTAACTAGTTAGTGCAAGTGGCTTCACTTTGGGCCTCTCTTGGCTTTCAACTTGCCCTCCTCGCTGAGCTTAATCATTTCTAGCTTTTGATTTAAAGTGAGAGATGTGCAACTCTTCCTTTCACTTAAACACGTGGAGGCCACAATAGAGTTATTGTAATAATTGGCCTAATATCAATATTTTTGTATCTAGGGGAATAAGCGGGCCCAAGGAGAGGGTAAAAAATGGGGCAATGGCTGGTCAGTGGAGCAGTCAGAACACACGCAACATTTATTGATAACGTTCACCATCGTAAGACTGGCACAGTGGCTCACGCCTGTAATCCAAACATTTTGAGAGTCTGAGGCAGGCAGATTGCTTGAACCCAGGAGTTCAGGCCCAGCCAGGGCAATATGGCAAAATCCTGTCTCTACCAAAAAAAAAAAAGAAAATACAAAAATTAGCCAGGCATGGTGGCACGTGCCTGTAGTTTCAGCCACTCGAGAGGCTGAGGTGAGAGGATCACCTGAGCCTGTGGAGGTCGAAGCTACAGTGAATGAGGTCACATCACTACCGCCCACCTTGGGTGACACCGTAGCTCTAAAAAAAAAAAATACATAAATAAATAAATCACCATCTTAAATGGGCATAAGTTAGTGGCACATCAAAACAATTACATTAGTAATATCAATTATCACTAATCACAGATCACCATAACAGATACAAAAATAATGCAGAAGTTTGAAATATTGCAAGAATTATCAAATGTGACCCAGACACAAAGTGAGCACATGCTATTGGAAAAATGATTCTAATCTTCAACATAGGGTTGCCATAAACCTTCAATTTGTGAAAAATGCAATATCTGCAAAGTGCAATAAAGTGAAATGCAATAAAGCAGGGTATGCCAGGATTCAAAACTAATAGAATAACATTTACTTAGAAATACAGAAGCAAGGCTGGGCCAGGTGGCTCATGCCTGTAATCCCTCATTTTGGGAGGCTGAGGTGGGCAGACTGCTTGAACTCAGGAGTTCCAGACCAGCCTGGCCAATTTGGGGAAACCCCATCTTTACTAAAAATACAAAAATTAACTGAGTGTAGTGGCACACACCTATAATCCCAGCTACTGGGGAGGCTGAGGCAGGAGAATCACTTGAACCCGGGAGGCGGAGGTTGCAGTGAGCCAGGAGATGGCGCCACTGCACTCCAGCCTGGGCGACAGAGTGAGTGAGACTGTCTCAACAAAAATAAAAACAGAGGCCAAGGCGGGCAGATCATGAGGTTAGGAGATCGAGACCTTCCTGGCTAACAGAGTGAAACCCCCGTCTCTACTAAAAATACAAAAAATTAGCCAGGCATGGTGGCACGTACCTGCAGTCCCAGCTACTCGGGAGGCTTGAGGCAGGAGAATTGCTTGAACGCTGGAGGCGGAGGTTGCAGTGACCCGAGATTGCGCCACTGCACTCCAGCCTGGGTGACAGAGCGAGAGAGACTCTGTCTCAAAATAAATAAATAAATAATAAAAACAGAAAATCGGAAAAAAAAATAGAAAGAAATTGGAAGCAAATAGAAGAAAGAGCTAAAAGTTATAAGTGCTTGCCTCTGGAAAGCAGTAATAAGTGACAAGGGAGAACTTTTTGTCAATATAAGCCTTTTTGTATAGTTTCTATTTTTATGACTTTGTACATAGTTACTTTGGTAAAAATTAAAAGAAAAATCAACCTTCAGACTAGTCTGTCCCTTGGTGACCTGCAATTAAGCAGAACCTCATTATAATTAGAAGTATTTACATGGTCCTGAGAAGGGAATAATCCCAAGTTTTGGCTGGTCCTGAGAATCTTTTCACCAGACTCAACTCCACAAGAAAAGGTGTCAAATCCCCATTGTGTAAACTGACAAAACTGACTACGTAAGTGGAAGTGAGGCAGCCAAAAGCACCAAATAGACAGATGGAACAGAATGTGCATCTTCCCCTTCCCATTACAGTGCTCTATGCTGTTGGAAAGCTTTGCTCCTTGAGAGGATAGTGCAAGCTTCATTTCCTGCAAGTGAAATTTGACCACCCAAAATTATCAGACTGGAATACTTACTGGTTCATGAGGAAATGAGGTAGTGATTTTAAGAAACAGCCTAAGCCCATAACCACACATCCAATGCCAATCATTATAGGTCTATGCAGTTTGGTTCCAAAATAACTCACAAATATAATCAACAAAAGATTTCCTAGGAAAAATTGAGAATAATCATTTTAAAAAGTATGAACAAAGTCTTAATTAACAGCCTCACCCGATCATTTACATTCTAGCGTTTACTGCATAACAACTATCTTAAATACTGGGGTTTGTGCTAGGGTTGCATTAAATAATAAACGAATATAACACAATCCCTGTCCCGAAGAAAGGTTCTGTTTTGCAGTGTAGGCAGATACAGAAACAGATATCTCTGAAACACCAACGTTTATAGAGAGGAAAAGAAGAGAAGCCAGTGAAAGAGACTAAAGAATGGTTATGGGAAATTTGAAAGGCTCTATTTGTGACTATCTAGACTTGGGAAATGAGGTGCAAAAAAAAGGTGTCAGCCTGCATGTGACCTCTGGCCTCTCTCTCAGTGCCTACTCCATAGAACGTTATCATGTTTTCCTATGCCCAGAAAGAGAAGCAAAAGTCAAATTTAGATAGCTGAGTGTTTTGTAATTCATTATTTAAAAATACCTTCATTTTGGTCAACATGACCAAGACAAGGATCTATTTTTTTTTTCTACTTCTTTCCCTAGATCAGACAATGTAGTTAAGTAAAAATTAGTAGACCCCTCCCCTTCTACTGGGTCTTCAGTGAGTCTGGATTTGAGGAATAAAAATAGCAATGAAAAATGTATCCCCATGTCTTAGGATGAAGCTTTAGAATAAAGAAACTAATGGGGGAAGGCCCATCTGATGGACAGATCCTTGAAGAGTGTGGAGTAAAGATTTGAAAAAAACAAATACGTGAGTAAGTTTTTTGCCAACTATACATTTTTTAACTCAGTAAATAATATTTACTTTGCTCCCACTATATATAAAGAATGCCTCTGCAATGACTCAAGATTATAAAAATTTCAAAAATTTTTTTCCTCAAGGAGTTAATAATCTTCTAAGTGGTGTATATTTTGAAAACTTTTCTTTCCATCTATATTTTTCTCTAGTCTGCCCTGTATGTAAAATATACGTCCATTTGTACATTATTGTATATGGAGCGTGCCCCACGTCAATAACTATATCAGCCACATTGACCTCTCTAGGTTTCTGAAATCTATCACCAAAGCCATCTGTGTTGAAGGTAGTGTCTCCAGAGGCCACTGTTTGAAATTCGTATCTATTTTTTGACAGGAGAAGAAAGGAAGAACTTTCCTTCTTCATGTAAGAGTGAGTTCGTATTTTAAACTGCCTTGCTCTGTCAGGAAATAATTGCAACGAGAAAGCATGGGAAAAGGTAAGTAATTTTTTTCAAAGGTATGGAGAATGCTGCCTGTAAAACTGACTGGGGAAATGTAAGCTAAGTGATATGTTTATTGGCATTTGTAAATTTCACAGTATTTCTAATCTTCATCATTCTCCTCAAGCTATCTATCACCACTCACTAGTGGTAGAAATTGTTAATATTTTCTACATTATCAAGAAATTTGGGGCAATCGAACATGAAGGCATTTGAGTTTTCCACCTGAAGGCCTTACCACCTTCCTTCAGTTTGAGAGGTTGGGGTGCCCATCTTACCACTAAACACATCACCAGGGCACTGCCATTTTCTTCAGCCACTTACTCTAGTAATTAAAATCTCTCATATATATTTTAAGCCTCTCTCTCAACTAGTCTTTAGCCTACACATACTCTCTAGTTTCTCTCCAAACTTCCCAGAACATTCATCCATATTCTTAGATTCCACTTTTCCCACTCCCTAATCCCCTAACGTTGCTCCTACCTTCAATGCTTCCTAGCTTCTAAATTTGCTAGTGCCCTGGCAAAGATCATCAGTTATCTCCATATTATGAAACCCAGGGAATAGTTCTTCATCCTTATCTAACTGGATACTTCTAATGCTTTTCACACCTCTGATACATTTTTTTTTTTTCAAATTTCTACTCTTTTGTCTTTCATAATGCTGTTTTCTCCTGGTTCCCCCTCTTGTTTCTCTGACCATTCCTTCTCTTAACATTGTCAAGACTCCTTTTCTTCTACCTGTGCCTTAAATGTTTGTGTAGCTCAGGATCTATTCTTTGTCCATTGTAATTATCACCCTATATCCTCTCCCTGAATAACGTCATAAATTCTCTCTCTAGTTTTAGCAAACGCCTATTTACTTGCTAATATCCTCTCCCTGAATAACGTCATAAATTCTCTCTCTAGTTTTAGCAAACGCCTATTTACTTGCTAATCAATAGCTCCAGCCCAGATAGTTCCCCAGTGCTTCAGACTCACATAACTACAATGTTAACATTGTCACCAATTGTCAGCAATAGAAGTCACAGATATATTCAGATGACAATATGGCCGTTGCAAACAGTTCAAAATATTGACACAATAATTACTTTAAAATTAGTAACTTTTTTATTTAATGGGTTGATTAAAAGTATAAATATTACTATATAAAAATTTGTTTTAATATTTTGGTAATTCTACTTCAATATAACTGGCTTCCTTTGCACCCATGTAGTTCTTTTTTGTGCAATTAAAATTATTATTCCAGGATCGTACGGTGTTAGAATGCTAAAAGAGTCCTTGGCACAGAAAGGTTAATAACCCCTTCCAATCCTCAGTGACACTCCCTCATCCAGAGGATTAAAAGGTAAATGCCACAGCAGGCACACAAAGCTCTCATTAACCCATTTCTCACCCCTGCCCATTTCTCCAGGCTCATATCCTAATCCTTTCCAACTTTATCTTGGCTAGTCAATGTTATCAAGCTGAATGTTGCTCCTCACATAGTCTATTACGCTGTGTCGTTCTTAGGCTTCTTCTACTGGATTTTTCTTCACATTTGCTTAACTTCGTTTCTTCTCCTAGAAAACTTTTAGTCATCCTCTGAGAGTCTGTCTTCCCTAAATGAGTCTATGTTTCTTCTGTTCCTCTAAGACCTTGTATATATTTACGCTACCAAACTTACTTCATTCAATTAATGTTATCATTATTTGCATCTCTACCTTCCGTTAGATTATGAACTGAGTCAATTTGTGGGCTATACATGGAGTTAGTTCTAACTCTCTCACTGGGATCAGCACACAGGTGATACAGGGTAAGATCTAAGGGAGTTGAACACTAGTAGATAAGATCAAGAATCACTTATTTCAGTTTTGCTTCTCCTCAATCCTGATTTTTTAAATATATTTATATTAAAGGCAGTTATCACCTTGAAGAAAGTAGAAGCTATTATAAAACTAGAAAAGAGTGGCACTCATATTTCTATAAACTTTTTTCATGGAAGAAATCCTTCTTTCCCTCATTCGCCTTCTCTGTGGTCACATATTCCCAGTCATCCACAAAAATTAGAATCTACAAGTAGACTTTATTATTCCCTAGAGGCTGCCTCTGAAATAAATTCAGAGAGATATAAAAGCAATCTTTTCTTCTCTCTGTACTTGGAAAAAAAAAAAATTGTTAACCTCCTAGACCAAATAGCAGAAAAATATTTGCATTTTCATTTGTAAGGCAATTTCCTTGGTCTCCAACAATATCTTCTACATCTTCTAGGTCGTCCATCTTTGTTTTTGTTGTTGTTGTTGTTTGTTTGTTTGTTTGTGAGACAGAGGCTCACTCTGTCACCCAGACTGGAGTTCTATGGCAATCTTGGTTCACTGCAAGCTCTGCTTCCCAGGTTCACACCATTCTCCTGCCTCAGTCTCCCGAGCAGCTGGGACCACAGGTGCCCGCGATCATGTCCGGCTAATTTCTTGGTGTTTTTAGCGGTGACGGGGCTTCACCATGTTAGCCAGGATGGTCTCAATCTCCTGACCTCATGATCGCCCATCTCCCCTCCCAAAGTGCTGGGATTACAGGCATGAGTCACCGTGCCTGGTGGTCTTATACCTTTGTATCTTCTAAATACAAAGATGGAGGCCTTAGTTTCCCTTAGGGTTATCAAATGATAGATTTAAATATAAATACTGTAAATACTCTGCTACTCATGCTGCATAACTAAGAAACTATTAGAATAAAAAGAACAATGGTGGGATATGTGGCAATATTTAGGTGTTAATACGAGGTAATATTTAAATGAATTATTTCCAAGCATATTCTGAGCTTAGCTAATCAATCAGTTTTAGAAAACATCCAACTCAGTCAGATTAAATGACCTAAAACAGCAAATAAGGAGAATAAAATTCAGACATGCTCCACAGATAAGACAAAATACAAAAAGAAGAAATGCAAAAATAATTCATTACCAATCTCAAAGCTTCCATTAATAAATCCAACTAGAGATGTTGGGATGTTGAATTGTCTCTCTATTTGAGTGAGCATGGAATTCATATAAGATCCAGATAGGGTTTTGGATACAAATGCACATGTTATTGCCAACAGAAACATCTAGGAAAAAAATATAAGAAAACATAGAAATATTTATTTTTAAATTGTGTACTTGCCGTCTGTTGACAAAATGCCTTCCACCATAAGACTGATTGTCTCCAACTTAAGTAACCTTTGAATCTGCAAGAAACTGTAAAATGTAGTCTGTTCCCCTTGTCTGTCATACTGTGATTTCTCTTTGAAAACTCAAAGTGATGCTAATTTTGTAGGCAGTTGCAGCCTCAATATTGTATAAGCATCCTGGTGCATACTAGAAACAAAGTCATTCTAAGTAATACATAGCTGATGCTTGAAACAGGTCTTCAGAACTACAATGATGACTAAAGTACAAAAGAACTCATACATATACTGTAATGAAAAGAAAGAATGCAGAACTATACAAAGACATTATTTCGGTAGCAAATACGCGCTTAACTTCCCTCTGCAGGACAATAGGTCCCCAGATTACCTTGGCCGACCCTACTCTTTCCTGTTCTTGCTTGCAATTCTTGGTCAGAAACATTCTGCATTCTCAGCAATGAAGGAAATATCCAGAACAACCTGAGTTATGTTCTCATTCTTCCCATAGTAGGATGCTCTGCAACCCTTGAGCTCAGCAATCCCAGTTGTGTCTAAGGCATGTAAGCCCAGGACACAGTGTTTTCAGGGTTTCTCAGCTGCAGTGCAAATGGAGGAGCACACAAAACTGAGACTCCATTTATTTTGGGAAGCTTTCCTGAACCTTGGAGAATCAGCTCACATGGACCCTTGGCTTCTGTTTATTCTTATTGCCTGCCTAATACGTATACTATAAATTTCCATATGTTTTATCAATCATACTTCCTATGAATTGGTATAGTTCCAGGAAACAGTGAGGTTGATGCAATCCATAACATCAGGGACGAGTTCACAGATAGAACCACTGTAATCACCAGGAGCTACTATGGTTTTACTAAAAATACGAAAAGTTAAAATTCTAATAGGTTTATTAAATTTAAAAAGATAGCTTTTAGTAAGAGGTTTTAAAACAGGAGCACTGTATACTGGTAATACTATAGTTGGTAGATTAATTACTGCTTCAAAATAAACAAATTACAGATTCATGTCAACTTGAATGGTGGTCTTCAGTCACATGTCATAGGGATTTTTGCTTGGTCCTATTAAAGATATTTTCTGATGACATTTGCATCCTGGGAGACCATTTGACCTACTATCTAGCTAGCATGCTCAAATTCTTAATATTCTCACACCTTCCACCTTCCACCTTCCACACCTCCAGTCTTAAGCCAATCACACAACTTATTTTCTACCTCAAATATTCCTTTCAAGTTAACTCACAACCTTTTCTGTTTCTCAGTCTCCAACCCAGTCACATGCTCTTTCTTCATGACCAGTAAATGATATCAGCAACTTCACCTGCAAACTTACCTCTGTCCCTACCTTCTCTAATTTGCCTATGTCTTTAGAAAGATTGGTGTCCCTTTCTTGTACAATAAAATCCCTCCAACCTTGCTGTTGAATCCATTCTTCCCATTTCTGAAATTCTAATTCATCCATATTACTCTTTTTTCTCACTTTTTATTTACTTATTTTTTACTTTTTTGAGACAGTCTTACTCTGTCACCCTGGCTGGAGTACAGTGGCATAATCTTGGCTGACTGCAACCTCCACCTTCCAGGTTCAAGCAATTTTCCCACCTCAGGCTCCCAAGTAGCTGGGGCTACAAGTGTGTGCCACCATGACCAGCTAGTTTTTGTTTTTTCAGTAGAGACAGGGTTTCACCATGTTGGCCAGGCTGATCTTGAACTCCTGACCTGAGGTGATCCACCCACCTCAGTCTCCCAAATACTGGAATTACAGGCAAGAGCCACTGCGCCCAGCCTTTTCTCTCTATTTTCAACCTCACACTCTATTGCTTGATTGCTTCTTTCCCCACTAGCTTATTAAGATAGCCAAGATAATTCTTGTCTTTTGAGAAAAAACAAACAAACAAACAAAAAACCTTCCCTCAGCCTTGATGGACAGCTACTCTAGCTACCACAAAGCTGCTTAGAAGAATAGTCTAGACTCATTGTCTGTGCCGTTTAACCTTCCATCCGCCCTGTAGTCTGCTGTAGCCTGGTATTTCTTGAAATTACCTCCATAAAAGGTCATAAACAACTTCCTTATTCCCAAATATCCCAAATCCACAAACTATGTCTGAATTATCAGCTTACTTCAAGACTCTCAGTCATTTGATATGTTGATCTCTCTTTTCTTCCTGAAATTCCCTCCCCAATGCATACCTGTATCTCTGACTAACTGCTAGATTCTTTCTACTCAGTCTTCTCTTATTTGGTCAACACTTTCAGGCCTCTGTCTTGTATTCCCTACCCTTTTGCTATGCATGCTCTCTTTAGGACGTCTCATGCCCATCCATGCCTTTAACTAACACACATATGATGAAACCTCTCATATGTATGAACAGTTTACCTCAGACAATTGAAATCCTATTTAGTCTCCTCTAGCCTTGTCTACCTCCAACCTCTCTTTCACATGCCACCTCCAGTAATTTGGATGGTAATATTTTTTGTTAAATGAATTAATAAAATACAAAGTTAGCATGTGATTCTACTTCTTAAAACTTTTCAGTAATTCCCATAAACAAAAATCTCTGATTTTTAAGATAGTAAACAAAGTCTCATCTATATTTCAGTATCATCTCCTGTTGCTTGTCCTTATGTTCCACTTGTAGCTGTGTTAATTAACCATGCCGTTTTATAGTTCAGTTCTTTTATATAATATTCCTCCAGTTATAATGCCTTTTTTCCCTTTGTTCATCTGGTAAATATATAATTCATTTTCAAGACTCAGGTATTTTATTTCTTCTATTGTGAAGCCTCTTTTGCCTCTGTGCTCCCCAGATAAGCTCTAACCATTCATTCACTCTTTATCTTCCCACCCTACTGTGTGCCTAACTCCATTACAACCTCTATTACAGTGCACTTCATTTATATAAGTTACTCTTTATTTATATGTCTATAAGTTCCTCTCTCATTATTCTGTGAACAAGTCAGAGACAAGAGCCATATGTTATTTACCCTTGTGGCTCTGGTGCTCCTTAAGTGCCTGACAAATAGCAGGCACCCAAGACAAGTTTATTGAATTAATGACAGAGTAAGTATCAAAAACATCTTGAAGAAATCAGAGCTGAGAGTAAAATGAAATTGAATAAGAGTAAATATAGTGTTTTCATCCATCTGGGCCGCTACAACAAAATACCGTAAGCTGAGTGGCTTATAAACAACAGAAATTTGATTGTCATAGTTCCAAAGACTGGCAAGTCCAGGAGCAAGGCGCTAGCAAACTTGGATTGGCTGATGCCTGCGAACCCAAAAGTATCTGAGACAGTTCTCAATCAATTCAGAAAGTTTATTTTGCCGAGGTTAAGAATGTGGCCATAACACAGCCTCAGGAGGGCCTGACAACATGTGCCCAAGATGGTCAGGGTACAGCTTGCTTTTATACATTTTAGGGAGACATAATATATCAGTCAGCACATGTAAGATTTACATCAGTTCAATCTGGAAGGGCAGGACAACTCGAAGCAGGGGGTTCCAGGTCATAGGTAGTTTTAAAGTTTTAAAATGTGCTGATTGGCAATTGGTTGGAAGAGTTATTATCAATAGAAAGTAATATCTGGGTTATATTAAGGACTTGTGGGGGACCAAGGTTCTATCATGCAGATAAAGCCTCTAGGTAGCAGGCTTCAGAAACAATAGATGTAAATGTCTCTTGTCAGACTTAAAGTCTGTGTTGATGTTAGTTCTGGCTGGTTTTTGCTGAACTCCAAAAGGTAGGAGGGTACAATGAGGCGTGTCTGACCCACCCCCCCTTCCCATCATGGCCTAAACTTGCTTTTCAGATTAATTTTGGAATGCCTTTGGCTGAGAGGAAGGGTCCATTCAGATGGTTAGGGTCCTCAGAATTTTATTTTTGCTTTACATTCTCCCTCTTCCAGCTAAGATTTGCCAGAGGCAACAACAATATCTACCAAATTTTTATTTCATCTGATACCATTGTTGGGGTGGCATGGCTGCCTACTTGAGATCCATCCTGTCCCTTGGTGGGACCCCCTATGGCCAAGGGACTTAGAGTCAAAAGACTTATAGCAAATTAAATGTTCTAAGCCAGATAGGAACAGACATTGACGAGCATTCATTACCCCTTACATTTTTTCAGTAAAAAGCCAACAAACAAAAAGCAAAGGCCAGGTTACAAAACTGACTTATCTTTAACTTCTATGCATCGAGCTACTATAATCTTGGTTTTAGTTATGGACTTACAGCAATTAAGTACACAAAACATAAGCACTGTTCTGAAAAAAATTTTTTTAATATATACTGGCCGGGCACCGTGGCTCACATCTATATACCCAGGATTTTGAGACCAGCCTGGGCAACATGGCAAAACCCTGTCTCTAAAAAAATACAAAAAGACAAAAAGCTAGCCAGTTATGGTGGTGCATGACTGTAGTGCCCAGCTACCTGGGAGGCTGAGGCGTGAGGATCATCTGAGTCCAGAAGGTCAAGGCTGCAGTAAGCCATGATGGCGCCACTACCCTCCAGCCTGGGTGACAGAGTGAGACCCTGAGTGAGTCTCAAAAAAGAAATAAATAAATGAAAATAAAATTTAAAAATACATATCTATCTGCACAACTCATAACTGAGAGTCTTATATCCAGAAGGCTTTGTCACAAGGTATCTTTATCCTCTCAGTAGTTATTTTCTTTTAATTCTACAAAAAGCATGACATTCTTTATGATTGGACTGGATGAAAAGATGCCACATAATAGCTCAGAAGGCAAAAAACTTTGTTTTACCAGCTGTTTAGGCATCTGTGTATCCATCCTTGATTTGGATGATCTGAACTAATTTACTTCCTCAAACCTAGCCCTTACAATCTCTCACACCCACCTCTTCCACAGCAGTCCTTAGGCTTAGAGGGAGGGTGCTTGTGTCGTCTTAACAGAAGGGCATTTACAGTGAAAAACAGATCGGGCTCAGTGGGATGCCAAACAAGAGAGATTTGCATCTCTAGTCTTGAGAATACCATGATTCCAATTTCCTTGGAAGTAAATCAAGGAGAGATAAATAATATTAATATTTTGACAATCAAAAGAGTATTTGTGTGTCAGAATGGAAAACAGAAGCTATTTCATTATGGATTCAACTAAAAATATGAAGAAAAACTATAATCTGCTATTCTTTAGAGGATTATTATAGCCAAGAAATAATTCATGAATCAATCTGCATTCAAAAACAAAAGTCGGGGCTGAAATCTAGTAACAAGTGTTAAACTTTTCCTTTGAAAAAAATTTTCTCTCTCTCTAGCCCTCCTTTTCTATTAAAGACAAATTATAGTAAGACTGATTTGTGTGTAAAAATAAGTTTTAGGCTTATTATACTTGGCCTGACTATTTGCATAAAGTGCAGCAAGAAATTGACTGACCATATAGGCTCTTTTTAAGTTGGCTTTGCTGGAAATTTACCTGAAAATATGTTATTGTAGTCAAAGGCTTGGTAAAATAACCAGTGTCTCCAATTGTCCTGTTTTAAAACAAAAGACTCTTACTAAACTTATGCAAATAACTATATTGTGATAAAACCAGAATACTCACGGTTTCCAAATTTTGGAGAACTTGGAGAGAAAGGTAAATTTGTTCATAAAAACATACTGCACCCAATTGCTCTAAAGAATAAATAATTTAAAAGAAAAAGATTCCTTTGACTCTTTAACCAGAGCATCAGCCTTCCAAACAACATGTCCTTTGTTCACCTTGAATTGCCATTCACATGCTAAGCAGTTCTTGTCATATGAGAGCTGTTTATCAGGCACTGTAGAATCTAGCAACTCCTCACAGAGTTAGAGTCAGCCCTAGGGGAAAAAGAATGCTCTCTGCTCATAAGTATCTCCTCTTTGCATCCTCAGGTAGCAAGATCTTATGTAAACAATTTTTAAGTTATTATGGAACTCTTTAGGGCACCATTATTTCCATTAGCAAAGGAGTAGCTTCAGTTAACATTCCATAACAAGGCCGTACATGTCCCTCAACTGGAAATTCTCTAGTCCAGTATTTGTCATTGGGAAGTGCTCCCAGTCTTTTACCTTAAGCCCTAATAAATGCTCCACAAAGGGATATGAAGTGGAGAATTATTCCCTACTAGCCCTTCAGCTTCTACCATATATTCTGTAGGCTCAGGCAACCTTACTAGTTTCCATTTAGTGAGTTCAATTAACATTCCTCAAAGGAAATATTTACATGACTTCAATTTCATAGTACTTGATAGCAGAAACATCCCCCAATCAGATACAATACCAATTTTCACAAGACATTTAGGTAAAGGAGTTAAAATTACCTGACATACAGGCTGTGTAGACATCTCAAGTTTCATAATCCTATCAACCTGTACATTTCTATGTTCTGGTTCAAGGAGCTTTTCTTTTCTACCCCCAGACCATTTTACTTTTTCTGGTGAAAAGTGATTTGAGTTCCCAGCAGGGGATTGAGCCAAGGGACTTGGGCTCTTTTTTTAATCTTCATCTTAATTTACCTCAGCATTACCCCAGGTAATGTCAGCGCCTTCATTATAACTTTTGCCTTTTGCTGTTTCTTCAATTTCCCCAATCTGGGGCAAATGCAGAAAACAGGTATGCGGCCTTTTAATGTTGGAGGACCAGTAGGGGTTCCCTTTGGTCCACCCAACCTTTGATATTGTTGTAACGACCTTTGTTTCAACCCCATCGATTTTCATTTTATTTATTTCATTTTTTATGAACCATCCAAATATTTTCATCACCCTCTGGGGTGAGTCCTCTGACTCCCTTTTGCCTTTCTCATTATTCTTTGTTAATTACCCCAATGTTTTATTAAGCATCTGTAAGACCCATGAGGACAGCAAATTTGATCAGGCTGTGATTCTGTGGTATTAATGTCACCTGGAGTGCCCATGTAGCACTTAACCTTCAAATTTACCATGTGATATGGTTTGGCTGTGTCCCCACCAAAATCTCATCTTGAATAGTAGCTCCCATAATCCCCACATGTTGTGAGAGGGACCCAGTGGGAAGTAATTGGATCAAGGGGGTGGGTTTCCCATGCTGTTCTGTGATAGTGAATAAGTCTCATAAGATCTGATGGTTTTATAAAGGGCAGTTCCCTGGCACATGCTCTCTTGCCACCATGTAAGACATGCCTTTGCTCCTCCTTCATCTCCCACCATGATGGTGAGGCTTCCCCAGGCATATGGAACTGTGAGTTCATTAAACCTCTTTTTCTTTATAAATTACCCAGTCTCAGGTATTTCTTCACAGCAGTATGAAATGGACTAATGCAGTAAATTTGTACAGAGAGTGGAGTGCTGCTTTAAAGATACCCAAAAATGTGGAAGTGACTTTGGAACTGGGTAACAGGCAGAGGTTAGAACAGTGTGGAGGGCTCAGAAGAAAATAGGAAAATGTAGGAAAGTTTGGAACTTCCTAGAGGCTTGAAGGGCTTAGAAGACAAGAAGATGTGGGAAAGTTTGAAACTTCGTAGAGACTTGTTGAATGGGTTTGACCAAAATGCTGATAATGATATGGACAATAAAGTCTAGGCTGAGGTGGTTGCAGATGGAGATGAGGAACTTATTGGGAACTGGAGCAAAGGTGATTCTTGCTATGCTTTAGTAAAAAGACTGGCAGCATTTTGCCCCTCCACTAGAGATCAGTGGAACTTTGAACTTAAGAGACATAATTTAAGGTATCTGGTGGAAGAAATTTCAAAATAAAGCTTTCAAGAAGTGATTTGGGTGCTCTTAAAAGCATTCCATTTTATTAATTCACAAAGATATGGTTTGAAATTGGAACTTATGTTTAAAAGGGAAGCAAAGCATAAAAGTTAGGAAAATTTGGTAACTGATGATGCGATAAAAAAAGAAAAACCCGTTTTCTGAGGAGAAATTCAAGCTGGCTGCAGAAACTTGCATAAGTAATGAGAAGCCAAACGTTAATCACCTAGACAGTGGGGAAAATGTCTCCAGGACATGTGATAGGTCTTCACGGTAGCCCCTCCCATCACAGGCCCAGAGGCCTAGGAGGGTAAAAAATGGTTTTCTTGTGCAGTCTTTGGACTTGGTGCTCTGGGTCCCAGCCATGGGACCCAGAAGGAGCCAATGTACACTCAGGCCATTGCTTCAGAGGGTGCAAGTCTCAAGCTTTGGTTGGTCCTGCAGGTGCATAAAACTAAAGAATTGAGGTTTGGGAACCTCTGCCTAGATTTCAAAGGATGTACGGAAACACCTGGATGTCCAGGCAGAGGTGTGCTGCAGGGGCAGGACCCTCATGGAGAACCTCTGCTAGGACAGAGTGGAAGGGAAATGTAGGGTTGAAGCCCCCACACAGAGTCTCCACTGGGGAACTGCCTGGTGGAGCTGTGGGAAGAGCGCCACCACCCTCCAGATCCCAGAATGATAGATCCATCAACAGCTTGAACTGTGCACTTGGAAAAGCCACAGAACACTCAACACCAGCCTGTGAAAGCAGCCAGGAGAGAGGCACTGTACCCTGCAAAGCCCAGGGGTGGATCTTCCCAACACCATGGGAACCTACCTCTTGCATCAGTGTGACCTGGATGTGAGACATGCAGTCAAAGGAGATCATTTTGGAGCTTTAAGATTTGACTGCCCACTAATTTCAAACTTGCATGGGGCGTCTATCTTCTTCATTTTGGCCAATTTCTTGCATTTGGAATGGGTGTATTTACTCAATGCCTGTACCCCCATTGTATCTGGGAAGTAACTAACTTCCTTTTGATTTTACCAGCTCCTAAGCTAGGACTTTTGTGTTAATACTGAAATGAGTTAAGACTTTGGGGGCTGTTGGAAAGGCACGATTGGTTTTGAAATGTGAGGACATGAGATTTGGCAGTGGCCATGGGCAGAATTATATGGTTGGGCTGTGTCCTCACCAACATTTCATCTTTAATTGTAGCTCCCATAATCCCCATGTGTCATGGGAGGAACCTTGTGGGAGGTAATTGAAACATGGGGGTGAGTTTTTCTGTGCTTTTCTCATGGTAGTGAATAAGTCTCACAAGATCTAATGGTTTTATAAAAGGCAGTTCCCCTGCACATGCTCTCTTGCCTGCCACCGTGTAAGATATGCCTTTGCTCCTACTTTGCCTTCCGTCATGATTGTGAGGCCTCCCCAGCCATGTGGAACTGTGAGTCCATTAAACCCCTTTTTCTTTATAAATTACCCAGTCTCAGGTGTATCTTCCTTTGAAATAGATACAAAACAGTTTGAAAGGTGGGGGAATCTATGGGAAAGAGAAGAGAAATGGGGACAGGACTCAGTCTTTTTTTTTTTTAATACCAGAGGACTCTGGTCTGAACCAGAAATGCTGTTACAAATGAGAATAACTTAAATTATCTGATAATTATGGTATTTATAACAGAAGGGGAGGGAGTCATCTAGTGCCCCTCTTCCAGGCTGGACTACAGTGGCCGGATCTCAGCTCACTGCAAGCTCCGCCAGGTTCACGCCATTCTCCTGCCTCAGCCTCCCAAGTAGCTGGGACTACAGGCGCCTGCCACCTCGCCCGGCTAGTTTTTTTGTATTTTTTAGTAGAGACGGGGTGTCACCGGGTTAGCCAGGATGGTCTTGATCTCCTGACCTCAGGATCTGCCCATCTCGGCCTCCCAAAGTGCTGGGATTACAGGCTTGAGCCACCGTGCCCGGCCGGGATTGCTGTTTTATGCAGTGTCCTAACCTTGGCCCACCACCCTGCACTACAATGCCATGAGGTCTCTGGAGCTCTTTCTGACCTGGGGGCCCTCCCTCTTTCTGTGCTGAATTACCATTGGCCCTGGGAGTGTTCTGTACAGTCCAACTGCACTTAGGGCAGGACAGACACACATCTGGGCCTGGTCCAGCCTTAAGGATCAACCCAGCATTCTTGTACATTCATTTAGCTATTACAGATAACAGTAACCAAGAGACTGAGTATTTTTGCTTTTTTTTTTCTTATTAGCTTGCATCTCCTTATGCATTTAGACAGCCAAATACCCAGGAGTATAATCCGTCCCTAATTCTCATGAATTTTATCTTTTGTAATTGAATGTAGCTCAGCTGCAGCTCCCTACCATAGGTAACCACATAGCCACTCTGGAGTCAAGGTTTTTCATCACTCATCTTTTGATTGCTCTCTTTATCCATTTAGTTTTATCTATATAATGTTTTTATCTTTAATTAAAATAATTCTTAGTCTCTAAATTAGAAAAAAATTCTTTAGCAAAATCTACATCATTTTATTTTTATAAATTTTACCAAAAACACCATTTACTCTCCTACTATTTTAACTCTTAGTAACCCAGATTCCCAGTGAAAAAAAATAGGGGTTATTTAATTTAACATAACATGACTTTAAGATTTTAAATTACTGGAGGTAATTTTTAGGTTAAATTTACCAAATTAGTCTTACCCAAAACTTCTATGATCATATGAATTAAAAGGCATCTTAGGTAGCTTCCTTCAGTCTGAAAAGCACTTACTTTTCTTTTAGCCAAGTGATTAGAGGTCTTTCATAAAAATTGTTAGTGAAATATCACTTCTACATGACACATATAAATATATAGCTATAACAGACATACAGACAAAAGCAGACCCAAAATATTTTTCATTTGCCTGTTTTCAAAAATTCTGTTTCTTAGTTTCAACTATTAACTTAAAAAGTTAGGCCAGAGCACCATAGTTCGTGCCTGTAATCCTAGCATTTTGGGAGGCTGAGGCAGACAGATCATTTGGTGTTCGAGACCAGTCTGGGCAACATGTGAAACTCCATCTCTATAAAAAATACCAAACAATAAATAAATAAATAAATAAATAAATAAGCTTGGCTTTGTGGTGCACACCTGTAGTCCCAGCTACTCAGAAGGCTGAGGGGAGGATTTCTTGAGACTGGGAGGTTGAGGGTGCAGTGAGCTGAGATGGTGCCACTGCACTCCAGCCTGGGCGACATAGTGAGGCCCTGCCTCAGAAAAAAACAAAAACAAAAATAAGAAGTTACAGGAGCCAAAAAAAGTTGAAGGAGAGAGTTACCATTCCAGGCCTTCTCAAAAGAGAAAAAACTGAAAAAGCAGGGCACAGGTTCTGAGATATCAATCTAAATAATTTTAAAAAGAAACAGATTACAGAATTCAAAAATTTTAAAGTTCCTACATTAAAAGTAACTCAACATTTTTAATAAATCGTGTTCTAACCAATTATTTAGTGTTACATGAGTGTATTTTTAATATTAAAGTTCAATTTTCAGAAACACTATTTATTATAATTTATTTTAATTGTAGCCAACTAAATCACATAACATTTTAATAAATTCCTGTTTTACTAATCTTATTACAACTTACACAGACCATTCACAACATTCTTGGACTTTCTAGTTTGACCTAAATATTTCTCTTTCTTAACAATGAGTCATTTTACTTTAGGACAAAAATTCATCGTGCAAGATTCTTTCTCATATAAAATTACTTTTCTTTTCTTTTAAGCTTTCTTACCAAAAATACCTCTTTGTATCTATAACTTTCTTTATATCTCTTATTTCCTGGTCCTTTTTACCTCATTTTATATATAATCCTTAAATAACCTCTGAATTAGACAAAAATTATTTACCTTTGAATAAGAACACTTTAGATCTTAAGAAGAATCTGCCCATGACTCTTGAAACTCCACAAAGAAACAAAGGGTGAGTGATGCCTTTGTTCTGAGTGCTTTAAGGTGTTCAAGTCATTTGATGCCTTCTCTAGATTTTTTTTGGTACCAGACAGTGAAGGGGGAAGGAGAAATAGGGTGGAAGAAAAGAAAATGATAGAACAATTGTCTTTTTAAGACAGGAAGCTGCAACAGAAACCAAGTACATAATTTGTTTGTTTTCATTTTTTCAGCTATTTTAGCAACTTCAGAGGCCTGGCTGCTCATACTTTGGAATTCTCATTTGAGTTTGACCAAGTTGGGTAGAGTTGGCCAAATCTGATGGGTGAAACACCAGAACAACAAAAAACCCCAACAATACAATTACTGAGCACTCTAATGCTAAGGAGAAATTAAGACTAGCTGGCTGTCAATTCTAATTTTTAGTAATTAAAGAGAATCTCTGAGACAAAAAAAAAAAAGAAAAACAAGTCCGCTACTTATCTAGGAATGAGATCCTGGCTCAAGACTGCTGTTTACTGTCTTAGAAGCAGAAAAAAAAAAAAAAAAAAAAAAGCTCAAACTCGCCTTCCCTGTTGGAAATTAGCTAAAACTCCAGAAAGGAGTTGCCCATTCTCCATTGTCATGGGAGCAGGAAAACTTTCCTTCTTTGTTGGACACAAGTAAAACTCAAAAAGAGGAGTTGTAGAGAGAAATAAACTGTAGATCAAACTCGCCTTCCCTGTTGGAAATTAGCTAAAACTCCAGAAAGGAGTTGCCCATTCTCCATTGTCATGGGAGCAGGAAAACTTGCCTTCTTTGTTGGACACAAGTAAAACTCAAAAAGAGGAGTTGTAGAGAGAAATAAACTGTAGATCTTGACCAAATTCAGGGAGATTGGGGTTCTCTGGAGTGGGTAGGGGCTCCCAGGCCTCAGCAAATTGTCCTATTAGTTTGAGCCATAAGGTTAGCTCAGGCTGGTACCAAGTACCCATAGGAGATTTATCGAAGGTCAGGGGCACCTCCACTCAGAATCCTCGCATGGTTACTAATTTGTGAACCCAAAAGTATCTGAGACAGGTCTCAATCAATTTAGAAAGTTTATTTTGCCAAAGTTAAGGCATGCCTACAGTACAGCCTCAGAGAGGTCCTAAAAACATGTGTCTAAGGTGGAGTACAGCTTGCTCTTATACATTTTAGGAAGACATAGTACATCAGTCAATACACATAAGATTTACATTGGTTCAATTGTGAAGGGCAAGATAACTCAAAGCAGGAACTTGCAGGTCACAGTTTGATTTTAAAATATTCTGACTGGCAATTGGTTGGAAGAGTTATTATCAATAATAAAAAATAATTTTTTGTTTACAATAAGGGCTTGTGTAGACCAAGGTTTTATCATGCAGATAAAGCCTGTAGGTAAGCAGGCTTCATAGAGAATAGATATAAATGTTTCTTATCAGACTTAAGGTCTGTGTTGATGTTAATGCTGGTTGGTTATTCCTGAATTCCAAAAGAGAGGAGGGTATAACAAGGCATGTCCAACACCTCTTTCCCATCACAGCCTAAACTTGTTTTTTAGGTTAACTTTGGAATGCTCTTGACCAAGAAGAGGTCCGTTCAGTGCTAGCCGGAGGGGGAGGATTGAATTTTATTTTTGGCTTACAGGCCCCACATATTGATTCATAAACTGCCATCTTTCTCACTGTGTCTTTACACGGCAGAAAATGCAATGAATCTCTCTCAGTCCTCTATTATAAAGCCACTGAACCCATCCATGAAGGCTTTACCCTTGTGACTTAATCATCTCTCAAAGGTCCCACTTCCTACTACCATCACCTTAGAAG
Organism: Colobus angolensis palliatus; assembly: GCF_000951035.1. Lineage (NCBI taxonomy): Eukaryota > Metazoa > Chordata > Mammalia > Primates > Cercopithecidae > Colobus > Colobus angolensis. The sequence goes on from NW_012112030.1 coordinate 17,249,706, forward strand.
TTAGGATTTCAACATGGGAATTTGTATGGGACACATTCAGACCACACAATACACCTAAGCCAAAATTTATCAATTATTTTTGGGAAACATAAATAGAAATTTATGTGAAAAGGACCTAGAAATTTGAACAGCAGTCTTAATATGAATCAAAACTGTGATTGACTACAGCATAGTATGGCCATATCTCTAGCTATTTTTTTATATTAAATACCATTTGTGGATATTCTGTCTTCCCACTATAAACCTTCTCAGAGCATATTCTTGAGAGTAAACTATTTTCACATAGTTTTATACATCAGATTTTATATTTAAAAGCAAGTCCTACCAAATCAAGTACAAATCAAATTTGGAAAAATAATTTATTCTACTTAACATGTTAAGAAAGGAAATTAGATGGATCACGACCCCATTGCTTTCTCCCTAAAACACATGGGTTGCCTACTTGTTTGGTGTTATTCAGAGAGTGAAAGAAATCAGTGGCTATTCTGACCCACGTCTAGTGCTAAATAATCTCTATATTTATAAAGCTACTCCTACTAGCTTTTAGCAATAATGCCCTTTCAACTTATTTCAACAACAAAGTTTAAAGCAAATTTGTTGAAAACAGTCCTTCCATGCTTCCTAATCAATTTTGCTTAATGAGTATATTTCTAAGTTCAGAGAAACAGAGAAACCTAACTTGCTATTAAGCAATTGCCTCTCACTTTTACCTGATAAACTTGTGCTTACAGCATTTTGTCATAACATCCACATCAATATCTAACCTTGCTAAACTCCAAAGCAATCAAAAATTAAAGACCTCTTGTTTATAAATAACACTTGACTTTTCTCCACAAATGCTGTTAATATTAATAGCTAATATTTATTGAAAGTTTATGATATTCCAGTCATTGTTTCAAACATAAAAGAATCCTATAAGGTAAGAATGCTGTTATTACCCATTTCAGATGAGAAAACTGAAATACAAAGAGTTTTTCATAATTAACATAACATTTCAGGCAAGTCTTTTTTTTTAGATTTATATCATAATTCTCCAATCCTGTATACATGTTTAAATTTCCCCAACACATATATAAATAGAAAACAAACTAGGGAGGAAATAAGTGACAGTGTTTTAGTTTTGAAACCACTTGCAGGTACTAGCTATAGGATCAAGAAAAATGTCCAATCCCTTGGTTTATAATAAATTCAAATTGTTTGAATATAAAATGACATTGAAGCTAGAAAACAGAATTTCCTCTGAAATAGAAAAAAAATCAGAACATCTGACAAAATGGCCATTTTTCTTATAGGAAATTATTGTTATGTTGCCGAAGCTTAAAGAAAACATTTGTTTTGCTGGATAATAGCATACAAATCTTTGCATACAAATCAACAAAGCATTTCTGTGCAATGAGCCATTTTTCCAAGAGTGACTCCCACACTTCTCTGCGTTAAAAACCCTGCAAGAGTGCGTATGGCCTTTGATCCAGAAAAATAAATCCTACCACAGTATGTGTGCCTGGAAATTTTTAGGATCCTGTCTTCCATTTAAGTCCCTCAAAGCCATTTAGGACTAACTTGCCCGAATCAATAATCCTGTTTAGACACAGTCTCAGTTATAAAACCAACTTCTTTAAAGCAAGAAATCATCAATAGATCAGGCAGTATGGCATTAATATTAGATCACGTCATGCAGATAGGAGCAATTTTAACAGGACTGTCATATTTTAAAAACTAGTGTACATGCACATATATCCACATACAAAAATTCCATACCTTCAACTTGGAAAGACATCTTATTCTATGGGTTTCAATTCTTTTCTCAGTTTCTCCCATGTTGTTCTTCAGGGTGTTCCAAGCTATGTATGTTTTAAATCTTGGTAAGTCTTACTTCTACCCTTTTAAGAAAACAAAAAAATATGTTAAATTAACTACAAAAATGTAAAGCATCATTCTTTTGAAGTAAGTGCTGAAAATGAACAACGTAATTGAAAAATCCATTATATTACAAAAATACCTGGAATGCTTTTAATACAGATTAGAAAATCATGGTGTTAGAGAAGATTTAGTTGTTGGTTTTCTATTTCAAAAGGTAGGTCAAATAACTTCAGTTACTCTTCAGTGAGATTAAAGATATTAGAATTGTTTGTTATCATCTTGCAAAATAACGGTCACATGGTTAAAAGAAAGCTTTTCACTTCTCTAGCCAAAACAAATAGTACCAAAAGACTTACATGAAAATAGCTGCTTTTAATAACACACATACTTTGAGTTGTGTTTTTGCTAAAACCTGCTTCAGTAACCCTACCAAGGCTCAAAAATCTTTTTTTGGCCAGGCTCTCTTTTCAAGTTATTTGCATTCCAAGGCTTCCCTAGAGTCTCAGGAAGGGAAACACTTTCTGGGGCACTGCTGATACATGGAAACCTGGGGAGACATGGAATTTTAATCATGAAAATAGGCTAGTAAAAATAACAAACAATTCTATGTTCTGGAAAATAATCCCATAATTGCAAATTAAGATGTAAGACTTAGGAGATTAAACATATAAATGGATATCTATGTGTAGCTATATGTAATAGGTGTAGATATATGTGGAAATATATGTACATATGTATAATATACAGGCACACATTTTTATGTATAAAACAAAAAGTTGACTTAAACTCAAATCCTACTAATCCCATCAAAGATTTTGTTTGTTTTACATCATGAAACTAAGGCAATATTTTGTATCAAAACCAAAGTGTTTCACTTTGGCAGTATTTATTCTAGTTTCTAGAATGATTTCTTAACAGTATCCCCAGCATTAATTAATTAAGTCCTTTAAACAATATCCATTTAACATGTGATCCTGAATGGCACTAATTTTTTAAAAAACCAACTGCTTTGCCTCTACAAATGCCCTGAATCCCAAACACATATTAAGGCAATAGTCACTGCACTATAATGTTTGAGTTTTGTTATTTTTACACATTGTCTCACAGATACAACAAATATTTATTGAACATCTACTCTGTGCCAGTCATAGTGCTACACACCAGCATTCAGCAGTGAGCAGGACAGCCAAGTACGTGCCTATGGAGAATATAAACTAGTGAGAGAAGTATGTTTCTGTGGAAGATACTTGGACCCAGATTCCAAGGAACTTAAACTTTCATTGGGAAAGATAAAACTTTTAAATAAAACACGCTGGAATAGAACCAGACAGTGTAGAAGGAAATGCAATGTACTTGGTATGTAAGTGGTGAAAAAATTCATAGGCTATTGTTCTCAACTGCCCTCATTTCTTTCTTCTCGTGCATTTACAACCCAATCTCTTTCTCCTTTTTCCTTCTCTGTCTCCTAACCATTATCTTAGCCTAATATAGTCACCCTATCAAACACTAAGGGAGAGAACTTATTCTTCTTCCATGTCAAAACTGTCTTCATTCTTCTTTGTGGCGAAAAGCATTACTATACTAAATGTCTATGTTTTCATATATAACCAGAGGGCATAAAAGCTGGAGGTAGCACCACAGCAAATCACCACATAGGGGAATTCTATAGAGTTCCCACCGTGAATTGTGGCACTAAGTAACCATCTAGAGCAGGTTTTTTTCACTATGTCTGGAAGATTTGTTTCAAAATGTTTTGACGTATTGAAAAAAAGGGTTAAAAAACTATTAACTGAGGTAAGAGGTAATATTTAATGCTAAGCACTTGAAAAGAATTAAATGGGATTAAATGAACCCTAAACTTTCCCTAGTTTTCCAACCTATACAGTGAAAATATTTTATATTTTCAGATACATTTCAAATATTTTCATGGAGGAAAACAAATTAACAAAATCTATTCCATTTATTCAACAAAATCCATGAAATCCAACAGTTAATATCACGGTCACTGTTGTCCATCTTGGCCCCAAATCAGGAAATTGCGTGTGTTGCCTTTTCATCTTCTTGAGGTTGTGCTAGTGCCAGCCATGTGAACAGTCCTCTTTTGTTAGCACAGCGTTGTTTACACAGTGACTTCTGCTTCCAGGACCACACAGTGTCACCAAGAAATCCCTGTCAATCATCACTTCTAATGAAAAAGATGTGCTGAAGTTTTATTAAGTGGAGAATTATTTTATTTCCCTAACTCCTTCTCAGCATTCAAATGGGAACAGGTAATGCTTCAGTATGCTTTCTCACACAAATGTTGGATGTCTTCCATGTCTGCTGGTCATAGCTCTGTGTTGTGTTGTTTTCTTGTTTGATTGGGATTTTTAAAAAACACACAACTAAGAGGAACTCTACTCTCCTAAATTTGTAAGTGCACAGTACAGAATTGTTAACTATATACACATTATTATATAGCAGATCTCTGGAACTTTTTCATCTTGCATGACTGTAATTCTATATCCATTGAACAGCAACTCTGGGGCTTTTGACACCTGTTGGTTTCCAGCTGCTAATAATGTGTCTCAATCACAAGATAATACAAAGTTTGATAAAACAATAATACGAAGTTTTATAAAACAAATCTTGGTTGGGCTCTTGCTCAGTGTTAAGTAAATTGACATAGTTTGTGATTGTTAGAAATCAACTGGGAAAAAGTGTGTGCGTTTAATTTTACATTTTCTGTACTCTCAAATTAATGAAATAAAGGCCTTACTTTACAGAAAAGCTAGCAGTGTATACATGAAGAAGACTTACGAGATCATCGTTTTCCTGGGGAAAATAAAAAACGTTACACCAGCAAAAACCTTATTTGCAGGATCTTGAAATGGCTCCTAGCTCTGTGAGAAGAGAACAGCCTCTTGGGTGGTATCCAGCTGAAACAATTTCAACCAATACTAATCCAAGCAAGTATGTGCCAATGAATTACATGTAGAATCAACAATGGCTTTTTGTATTTTGTCTATCAAATTATTTTACCTAAATTCATTCATTTTCACCAGAAATTAAAGAATAAAATAATGAATTCTGCAATTCAGTTTTACAAATATAAGTATTATTTTATTTTCTAGATTCAGAGGAGGTACTAAGAATGCACTGCTTGGAAAAACTATGGGAGAAACTTAACTGAGCCATAAAATGTTACCCATACATGTGATTTCACCATGCAAAGCAAAGACTGGATCTCACAAAAACACAAACACTTTCATCAACAATCCATCAGTAAAAATATCTACCCCATGACTTTAGATAATGTACTAACTCTAGATAATAGACCAAGAAACAGGAAATTAAAGTTGAAACCTGAATTCTGTGTTTAGGGGAATTGGTTGTAAATATCATCAGTGTCACACACCATACCAAGTAATTCTAGAGAATGAGTAGATAATCATGGGGATAATGAGCATTTTTCGCCCTTGATAACAAGATGAACTCCTTTACCTAAGTCTAGTTCTGACTCCTCTATGTCCCCTAGGCTTCAGTCTTGGTGCCCAACCCTCTACTGCCCAATTGTAGTGGAAATCTTGCTAAGTCTATTTAGAGAGAATCCCTCACTCTTGATATCTGATTGTCTTGATATTTGATCAAATTCCACATCCCCAGAATTCCCCAGGTGATAGCTGATCATCCTGGCCTTCAGTCTGCAAAAGTCCTGTCACATTGGTTTAGCCACAATCCCTCCTCACTCCCAATGTTTCCTCTTAGTAATTTTCCATGCCCTCACCCCCCATCCTGCTCCTTCGCTGAAAATCTCCATCTGTTCAAGCTACATTCGGAATTGAGCCCAGTACTACAGTGAGGTCTCTTTTCTCCTGTTGCAATAGTCCCTGAATAAAATCTTTTACCATGTTACTGTCCAGCTCTGATTTTAATTTGACAGCAATATCAACTATTTCATTTCTTCAGATTATTATCCCAATTCTTATTTTCCTTTTGTCTGCATAGTCTAGGTAGGTACAAACATATGTATTTTCATTCAATATATGGCATGTAAATACTGAGCTGCTCCTTTTTCTCATAGAGACAAAGCTGCTCCTTTTTCTCATATCTGTTTATAAAGCTCAAAAAATAACTGAAAATTCAATAAAATGCTTTGAGTTATTTCCAACACATTTATTTATGTATTTTTTTCACATAAATTGATGCAGGGAGGCAGCTAGACATAGTCAAGATAGCAGACCTTGTAATCCATTTAGCCTAGGTTTAATCCCAGATTAATTGTGAGCTGTTTAAACTCTTTGAGCCTATTCCTCATCTCTAATATTGAAATATTTATGCCTACTTTGCAAGAGTGTCATGAAGATTGAGTTATAAAATTTACATAAGACTCCTTGCAGGATTGCTGAAATAAAATAGTTACTCTGTCAATGACAGTGATTACTACTCATTTATTCTACAAATATTTATTAAGACTCCACTACATTCCAAGCACAGTAGTAGGTACTGGGGATACAAAGATGAATCAAATGTGCCTGCTCTCAAGTGACCTTATAAACAATTGGGAGAGATAGATAATTAAGTGATGATGATAGCTAGTTAGTGCCATAATGCAGACAATTTGAGCTAAGTAATAGAAAGAGGCAATTAATGAAAAGTATTCATTTGGGTATTCATTTGAACTATCACTTGAAGGCAGCATGGTAGTTCAAATACTTGGGCTTTGAAATTAGTTACAACTTGTTTGAAAACCTGTTTTTAAACTAACTATGTGCTTTTGTTCAAGTTACTTAATGTTTCTATAAAATGAAGACAGTATCTATCTTTGTCAAGGTCCTGATAGGAAAACAGAACTCACAATAGATAATTTAATAGAGGGATGTTATATGGAAAACATCTCTTCATTCTTATAATGATACAAGAAGAGCTAACAAAAATGTGGCATTGTGGGCAACTCAGAGATCTACAACAGTGGAAAGTCACTCCCACTCCAAAGGCTATATCGGAAATGGGAAGGGCTGACGTGCAGGAAGCCATGACAGGCAGAAATATCTTGCTTTCCCCTTCTCCATAACCCTAGTCTCACACCAGTACTTCCCACTGACATACATAAAAGGAAGTCAGGTGGCATTGGAGTAGAAAACTTAGTTTGCACGAGTTATTCTCTTGGGATACAGAGAGGATCAGAGGATAGGAGAGAATGGATGTGAGGCCAGACAAACAAATGACCAACACAACCATAATCATTGCAATAGAGTTAGATAAAAGATGTATAGTGTATAAACGTATCATATAAAACTAGCATGCCATCAACATTCAATGAAGTGTAGCTATTCATATTTAATAACATAATTTCAGTCCTCAATGCTCTTTTTATTCTTAGTAAGAAAAAAATTCAGGAGACTTACAATCTGCATAATTGGTCAGCTCCCCACTTTACATATGTAGGCATTGCAATTTCTGTGTCATACCAAATAAAACAAAATGTTGTCATCAAATCAACTGATTTTTAAACAACCTGCATACATTCACTGTTGCATCATGTAAACACAACCAAAGTCACCAAGTCTTCACATAGCAAAATAGATACAGTTTACTTATTTAGTTTATGTGTGTGGGGACAATGTCCAAGAAGGACTGACTTGATGATACATACACAGTATTTGTTACCATTAGCTGCTTTGTTGGAATGCTTCAGCAGCCAGATTACAAACAGTATGTAATTTTTAAGGCACATAAAAATCAATAGTGAAATGTTTCCATGGTGGAAGGAGAAAAAGAGAAAAGGATAAGATTAATATGTTTCTCATTTTTAGGATTTGCTTCTATGTAGATTTAGCTCCATTGGCACACCCCTCATACCCCACTTTCCTCTCCATACCCCAGTCACTCATGTGGGTAACACTGACATAATCCAGTGAAAACATGGAAAGTCCTTCTATCTGGAGGTTCACGATGAGGAAATCCACTTGCCATTGGATCCCCTAATAAGCCACATCTCCTAATATGAGCTTGCCTCATGCTAAAATTGACACTTTGGACTCCAGGTGCCATACTTGTGTGTCTTGTGTTTAAACTGATTTACAATTAAGATGGAGGAAGAAAGTTGATATTTATTGAGTACTTTCAAAGACCCCAACATATAAGAAAAGGATGAAGAGGCAGATGTTCCTAAAGGGCTAGCATCAAATTGGAAAACCATAAGCTTTAATATAACATACAATGTGATGTCGCTTTCTGTAAAACTATATACAATTGAGATAATAATAAAAATATAAACATTATATACTGCTTTCTATATTCCAAGCACTGTTCTAGGGGCATTTCAGATGTCGACCCATTTAATTCTCCTAAAATCTTATGACGTAAGTACTATTCCCAACTTTAAAGATGTAAAAGTTAAAGCACAGAGAGGTCAAGTAACTTGTACAAAGTCACACACCTTATAAATGACAGAGCCAGGATTCAGACCCAGGAAGTCTGGCCCTAGAGAATCTTAACTACCCTAAGCTACTTCTCCACAGGTGTGTGTGGGTGTGGATATGCCTATTGATGTATTCACTTAGATAAAACACTGGAGGACCTACACCAGAATTTAAAAAGTGGTTATCTCTGGATAATCCATAGTTATCCAGAAGGTGGATAATCCTATGGTTGATTTTATTTTTCCTTCAGGAATTTCTATGCTGGTTTCCACAAGGATCATTACAGTTTTCCCAATTAAAAAGTCATTTAAAAAAAAAAATCATTGGAATCGATTCTTTGAAAATGTAGTAAGAATATAGAACACTTTGATCCATGTTAATACTGTGTTCTTGACTACTTCAGGGTTTGGTATTTTTTTCGTGTTTCTCTAATTGTTGTATTTTATGTTCTCCAAGAACCTTTGTCAGTCTCCAATTTTTCTGCCTTTTTTTATTACTTAGAGTGAAATTTAGAAAACTGGCCTGAGGCAGCCATAATGTTCCTGACTGGAGCCACGAAATATTAGTTAGAGCTAGGATGCATCCAGCATTGATTCCCAGAACTTCTCAACTGGCTGCATGTGGTTTAAGGTTGGGATAGTATCCATTCAGATTTCTACTTTGGGACAAGTCAATAATCATTTAAATCATACAAAGGAAATAGTTTGGAGCTCTGTGTATGTATAAAATGGCTCAAGGTCGGGATAGTATCCATTCAGATTTCTACTTTGGGACGAGTAAATAAAATGATGATTGAAATAATATAAAGGGAACAGTTTGGAGCTCTGTGTATGTATAAATGAGGCATGGGATGAGGTTTAATCGATGAGCATGTGCATATGACTCACCTCTCCTTCGGTTTGCCACTCAGCTGAATACCGTTTGTCAGCATGGTGGTTTGGATCATTAGACAATTTTAAATGATCCTTATTTGTGGTCATATGCTATTTTATTTATACCTCTAATGGACCATGGCTAAAGGCAGGAAGCATAAAGAGCACTGATCTCAAAATATAACCTAATGAGGAGCATAAAATGATAATGTTATACATTTCCCTCAAGATTGCCTTCATCTGATCAGTAAATTTCATTCAGCTATTAAAAATATTTACCCAGTACCTCATGTTATTTTTCCATTGTTTCAAGACCTATTTTTGAAAAAAGCGTAATAGGATGGAGAATTTTACATAAGCAGGCTTTTCATATTCAGAGAAATATGCTGATATAAAACCCACTCTTCTTTCTTCCATTTTAAAGAAAACTCCAGCATTATTAAACAAGTGTATTGATATTTTACACTTTTAAAATATTTTAAGTATAAAAATTCCAAACATAAAAAATCAGCTTCTTCTTATTTTAACAAATTAAAACATATAGTAAACTCCAATCTACAAGTATGACATAACGTCATCTATAAATTTATTTCTTAACAGGCCACACTTTTTCTCTCAACATTAATTTAACATAAGAGGTATATGTTACAAATTAAATAGCATGATATATAAGACAAAGAATATTGTCTTCATGTTTAATATTACCAAATGTCATAAATAAGTAAATTGTATAATTATCTACAAGCATGTTGATCTAAAATTAAACATTTTAGATAGAATCATCTATTTGTACCAAAAATTTTTTTCAGAATTAATATTTGTAACTAACATCTTTAGTGATTACTGAATATATGGGATGAAAGAGGAGGAGGAAGTATCAAAGATGATTCCCAGGTTTCTAGCTTGGTAGTACCAGTACTTCAGATAAAAAATATAGGACAGAGAGCAGCTCTAGGGGAAAAAGTATGCTCAACTTCAACATGAATATACTCATGCTCATACTTATGCTCAGACATGACCTATGGGTCACATCCAGGTGGGTATGTCCTGTAAACAGTAGCACATGAGTCTGAAGCTCAGGCAAAAGGCTAGAGTTACACATTTTGGAATCTTCAGTTTAGCAGAGGACTGTGGTACCCAGATGTGGAAAGGCAGAGAGAGAGACTTACTTGATTGAACTGCTGCTTTGTGACTCTGTAGATATAACCTTGTCATCCCATTAGATTCGTATTTTCTTAGGCCACTGAGACACGATTGCCCATTTTCTCTGATATGTCCTTAGAACATTTTCAGAACTAAATATTCCCAGTCCTATGATCATTTCTACTTGTGTTGAGAACTAATTACAAATAAGACTTAATATCACTTCACATATAGCACTCATGGCAAGGTATTGTATATAGTAGGTGATCAATAAATGTTTGTCCTTATTGCTTACATTCATCTGGCTCTCCATAAACAAAATTGGCTCCTTTTTTCTTGCAAGACCTTCTTTTTTGCTTCTCGATGTACTTCTTACAGTTTTCTAAGACAACTTCAAGGTTAAATGCAAGTGGGCTGTTCTTAGTAGGTTGTTGTCTTCCATTCATCAAGGCTGAATGTTTGCCTTATCACCACAAATTGCTTATTGCAGGATTTGTGAACCTCTATTTCTTATCTTAGGAAATACCATAAGACTTATCCAGTTGAAGTCCCGTGGAGTGAGTTAGGGTTGTAGCAACCCGGCGTAACAAATCCCTGATTCCAGGTGATGATGGAGATTGTACATCACATTTTACTTTATTTGAAAAATATGTGCAAAAGAGTCACTAAAAATAATAACACTATGCTTTGTTACAGTTGAGTGGCTTGGCAATTTTCTGCATGGAAGAATCATGGGATTTAAAAGATTTTGTAGTGGGATGAAGTCTAGTTGCCCTTGGAATGGAAATAGAGTATCCTTCTTAAGAGCACTGATGTTCTGTGATTTCTTTGGTATAATCACCTTTATGAGATGCTGAAGTTCAAGGACTATAACATGTACTATATAGGACCCAGATAAAAGAACCAGATAATAGTGTCCATATGTGTTGGTCCTCTAAGCGCAGATATGTTTTCTGTCTGGGACTTTCACAGTCACATGGGGTAGTTGATTTCCATTCTGATGAAAAACTTGACCCTTTACACCTAGCTGCATCTGTTTTATATATTCAAGTAACGAAGCTTTGTTATCATTCCACAGGAATAGGTGCTTGTCATTGCAAGGATATTTACAGCATGACAGCTTTAATACAATTTTAAAACACTGGGCCCAGATATAGTTATTATACTCTAGCATTCTACCTGGGAGTGGATACCAAGAGTATTCATTTGTACCTCCATTAGGAAACTTCATTTTGGCTTTCTACTGACCTTTCTTCATGTTGAGATTTGTTGAATCATAGATATGTGCAAGAAATTGGAAAACATCATCATTAGCAATTGAGCTCCAGGAAAATAATGTCCAAGTTGCTGGAACACCATTATCAAACAGAAAACTGGCTACCAAGGCACCACCATGGTTTTCAGAGAAGACAAATGTCTCCATTTTCAGCTACTTTATGACTGTTTTACATCTACCACCCTTTCACAGAACACTTTGTGTACTATATACACAAAACACTTAATAACGTACTTACAAACACACATTGCTTTGACTAAAACCAATATGTACTGAAGTGCATGATTCTCAGCCAGAACACGTCTTCACTCTCTGCCTGTTTGCTTATCTTTCTACCTGTTCATAGTATATAACACTCCAAGCAGAAATGAACCTTGTTACAGTACACCTTTCATAAAGAGTTCTATTAATTTGATCTGTTCTTTGGGCACCAGTATTGTTTTTGGTAACTTTTATTATAACCTGAAACATAGAGAAAAGTTGCGAGTATTACATCGAATATTCATATAGCTTTTATCAAGAGTCACCACTTGTTTGCATTTTGCATCATTTGTTTCTCATTTTCTTCCTCTCTTGATTGATTAGGTAGGAAGGCAGATTATTGATTGACAGATAGATGGTAGATAGATAGATAGATAGACGATAGACAGATTTTTTTCCTGAACCACTTAAATAATTTGGAGATATTATCCTCCTTCTCACCAAATGTTTCCACATCTATCTGTATGTATTTTCTAGAAGCAAGGCACAATAATTTGAATAAAATCATCAAAATCTGAGAATTTAACGTTGACTCGGTCTTCATATCTAATCCACCATCTGTATTCAAGTTTTGTCAACTGTCTTTTTTTTTTTTTTTGAGACGGAGTCTCGCTCTGTCGCCCAACCTGGAGTGCAGTGGCGGGATCTCAGCTCACTGCAAGCTCCGCCTCCCGGGTTCTCGCCATTCTCCTGCCTCAGCCTCCCGAGTAGCTGGGACTACAGGCTCCCGCCACCTCGCCCGGCTAGTTTTTTGTATTTTTAGTAGAGACGGTGAGCCAGGATGGTTTCGATCTCCTGACCTTGTGATCCGCCCGCCTCGGCCTCCGAAAGTGCTGGGATTACAGGCTTGAGCCACCGCGCCCAGCCGCACACGTTATATTTAGTTGTTTTATCTCCAGTTTCTTTTGATCAGAAACGGTTCTCAGCATTTTTAATTATTGGCAATTGGGGAAATATTTTTGTCCTTTTTTAAAAATTTCAGACTATAAGTTGGGCTGGAGGCAGTGGCTCATGCCTGTAATCTCAGCACTTTGAGAGGCTGAGGCGGGTGGATTGCCTGAGCTTTCAAGACAAGCCTGGGCAACATGGCAAACCTATAAATATAATAATCTCTAATAAAATATAAAATAAAACCTATAAATATAATAATCTCTAACAAAATATAAAATAAAAATATAAAATCTCTAATAAAAATACAAAACATTAGCCGGACATGGTGGTGCGTGCTTGTAGTTCTAGCTACTCAGGAAGCTGAGGCAGGAGAATCTCTTGAACCCTGGAGGCAGAGGTTACAATGAACTGAGATATCACCACTGCACTCTAGCCTGGGTGACAAAGCGAGACTCTGTCTCCAAAAAATAAATAAATATAAAAATAAAGACTATAAGTTAGTTGTTTTGTAAAATATTCCTAAGTATAAGTTTTTCTGGTGTTTATTGATTGGATTCTAGTTGCACATTTTGGACAGAAACAATATGGAAATGACATTACGCCTTCCTCAAGTGCTTGAGACAGATGATGTCACTTTGTCAAATGTTGGTGATACTAGCTTTGATGACATGGTTAAAGTATATCATCCAGTTTTCTCAGTATACATATTATTTTCTCTTCAATAATTAGTAAGAAATAAGTGTGGAGATACTTAGAGACCATATAAACATTATTTTTATTATCAAACTTTAATCCACTAGTTTTAACATCCATTGCATATTTTCTAACCCCATTATAATCCCATGTTATATTTATTATTTGGCATTCTAGTCTAAGAAAGAGCTTCCCTTTCTGTCTTAATATTTATTTATTTATTTCAGTGTGGACTCATGATTTTTTATTTTATTCAATGGGTTATAATCTATTACCTTGATTGTTTATATTCATGTTCAAATTTTCGAGTGGAAGCCCCTTCAAGCTGGTTTCTGTATCTTGATATGTTCTTATTCAAGTAGAAGCCTCTTCAAACTGATTCTTATATTTTTAAGATGCCCACATAATTGTTTGAGCACTTCCATACTTTATAACTCCCAAAAATGTTCCAGGCTCACTTTTTACTTTCCCTAGAACAGCTCTCAAATCAACATTATCTTCAAGAAATTCTAGCTCCTTGCAGCCAAGAACAATATTTAGAAGCTAAGATAGAGATAGAGCTATCTATACACATGTGCACCCAGAAATATATGTCTATATCACCAAATATAGATGGATGATATATAGATAAGTGTATCAATATTAAAACTGGGTTTTAAACTGATATTTCCAATTCCAATTCAATACCACAGAGTACGTTTTAGTCTTCTTTCTATACCTGTAACTCTCATCTTCTTCCATGAGAAACCTATTTCCCATTATTTTCAACACATTTATTTTGAACCTAGAATATATAGAAAGTACTTTTCAGAATTGCTAACCCTTATTACTTTGAAAAACAAACCTATTAACAGAAATTTAATATTTGTTTACAGCTCTGCAGGTGAAATTAACATACAGTGAAATTGCACTAAGCTTGAATACGGTTCATTTACTTTTGACAATTAAATACACCTGTGTAGCACACACCTCTATGAAAATGTACAGTATTTCCATTATGCCAAAAAGGCTCTTCATGGGCATCATGAAGTTATCTGGGGTCTTCTTAGTGTGGGTTTTTAGTAGTAACAAGGAGTGCTTTAACTTATTTGCTATTTTAAAAACAACAAATTGAGAATGACTAAACACACTATGTAATAATACAAAAATAAATTAAATGAGAAAAATCAGTCTTTCCTTGCTGTGGAATATGCTCACATTTTTTAAAATTTTTATTTCAATAGATTATTAGAGAGCAGGTGGTGTTTGGTTACATGAATAAGTTCTTTAGTGGTGATTTGTGAGATTTTGGTGCAACCATCACCCAAGCAGTATACTCTGCACAAAATTTGTAGTCTTTTATTTCTCACCTCCTTCCCACTCTCTCCCCCGAGTCCCCAAAGTCCACTGTGTCATTCTTAAGCTTTTGCATCCTCATAGCTTAGCTCCCACTTATGAGTGAGAGCATATGATGTTTGGTTTTCCATATCTAATTGACTTCACTTTGAATAATGGCCTCCAATCTCATCCAGGTCACTGTGAATGTCATTAATTCATTCCTTTTTATGGCTCAGTAGTATTTCATCATATATATTCCCTTCAACATAGTACTGGAAGTCCTAGCCAGAGCAATTAGACAAGAGAAAGAAATAAAGGGCATCCAAATCAGTAAAGAGAATGTCAGCCTTGCTGTTTGCTGGTGATATGATTGTTTACCTAGAAAACCCTAAAGACTTCTTCAGAAAGCTCCTAGAACTGATAAAAGAAATCAGTAAAGTTTCTGGATACAAAATTAATATACACAAATCAGTAGCTCTTACATACAACAAGAGCAACAAAACTGAGAATCAAATCAAGAACTCAACCCCTTTTACAATAACTGCAAGAAAATAAAACACTTAGGAGTATTCCTAACCAAGGTGGTGAAAGACCTCTACAAGAAAAACTACAAAACACTGCTGAAAGAAATCATAGACGGGTAGAATTAATATTGTGAAAATGACCATACCACCAAAAGCAATCTACAAATTCAACACAATTCTCTTCAAAATACCACCATCATTCTTCACAGAACCGGAAAAAACAATTCTGAAATTCATATGGAACCAAAAAAGAGTCTGCATAGCTGAAGCAAGAGTAAGCAAAAAAACCAAATCTGTTCATCAGGGATTTGGTTCTGTAGTTTTCTTTTTTGGTTATGTCCTTTCCTGGTTTTGGTATTAGGGCAATAGTCGCTTCACAGAATGATTTAGAGAAGAGTTTCTCTTTCTCTATATTGTGTAGTAATGGCAATAGGATTGGTACCAATTCTTTGAAAGTCTGGTAGAATTCCGCTGTGAATCCATCTGGTCCTGGACTTTTTTTGTTGGTAATTTTTTTATTACAATTTCAATCTTGTTTCTTGCTGTTGATCTGTTCAGGGTATCTAATTCTTCCTGATTTAAGCTAGGAGTTTTGGAATATACTCACAATTAATTATCAGCACTTTGTAACAGGGTTATGATTTCAATTATACAAAGGAGAGTAAAATAATTAGAAATAGATAAAACCTTAGCCTGTGTAACTAAGGAAATATCTTTTCTCGGGTCCTATTTGAATTTTGTTTGTTGCGGATTGTGTTAATCATCTTCCTCTGTAACTCAGACTGATCCACACTAAAATATTTTTCCTCTTGGAAAAAATTTTCAGATTCTCATGTCAAGAAGATTTCGTTTTTCTCAAATATATTTGACTTTCAAACCCAATACAACACTACGTTATCTTTACATGTATTTGTCAATAAATTCATGCCCCTTCTTAGTTCATTAATTCAATTAAAGCCAAACCTCCAGAAGAGCTTACCACCATTCTAATTATTAGTCAGGGGTAACAAGCATCTGTATTTGCAATTCCCTTATGATTTACTCGAGTCTACTTGTTCTAAGCCCTCTTTGGGTGCTTCCTTCTGTGTTCTCTGCTACATAGCAATAGAGAAGTCTTTATGGACCTTTTTGTTGTGGCTGACATTTTATTTGTTTGGTTGTGTTTTTCTATTTGCTTTTTTCTAGAAGTTACTTTAAAAATTGTATTCAAGCAAAAAAAAAAACCTTCCCACTATTTACCAGAAACATAGAATCTAGTATAATTCCCCCATCACTATTAAACATCCATCCTGGAGACAGCAGTTGACAGTTTTGCTTTTTAACTCTTTCTCGCTCATTAGTGAGATGGGCTACACACATTAAAATGAATATATGTTCATGGGCATATTATTTGTATTAGGAAGGGTATGTCAGCTATGTTAAAAAGTACAAAGTTTAAGAGCTATTTACGTTTTTGATCCACAAATAAAAGACCAAAATTGACTGAATATCTGAAGAAAGTTTGAGGTAAAAGGAAATTAAGAGAATATACATGGAGTGACTATGACATTCTCATTGAGGAAGGCAAGTTTTTCTGCAGAAAGCAAACTAGTACGGACATGCTAGAAGACCAAATAGATGAAAAAGTTAAAAATAGTCATCATAAATATTTAAATAGGAAGCTAAAGGGAAAGGAGTAAAGGAATTAGTGAATAGCATTGATGCTACTCTGAGTCAGACCGCATAACATGTGTTTGTAAAGAAGTTCATCAACATCATTATGTAATTTATTCCAGAAACATTCAATAGAAAAGGGAAAGCAGGAAGACAAGTAGATGTATGTGTTTACCCAGAATTATGAATTAGCAATTTTGATTTAGTGATAGATTAAGGAAGTAAAGGAATCTATGTACAAAGTCAGTAAATATATACTTGAAATTACAGACTATAAAGTCAAGTTTGAATAGAGAAGAAATGGAAAAACAAAGAAAGTGATATTAAAACCACAGGGAGGGTCACATGGCGAGTAATATGATACAGGTGAAAGTTGATTAATTGAAAAGATTAGAGAATTAGACAAATTAAACATTATTGTTAAAGAAAAAAACATTCAGAAGGATTTCCCGTTGGGAGATAAGAGATGGGGAGTAGTTTCTTGAGGTGACAAGGCCACAGAACAGCAACATATGTTAACTGTTGTTGTAAGGTAGATGTGAGTCACTGAACTGGAAAAGTATTCAAAAGGCAATGCCAAGATTTAAATAATTTATGAGAATGGTGTGAATTTTACACAGATGAAGCAAAAAGATTTTTTAACTGTGTAGTGCTTTAAAATGTTGTATACATTTTATAGCCAATATTTTACAAGATTGTAGGTTTTTCTGAAATTTTAAAACATTTCTTTGTCCAACACTTAAAAACTATTGGTACTGTTTTTTCCCATCCCATGTTACCATTCCTGATGCACCCATTACAATAAAGTGTTCATCAAAATTTAATATTTGACAAGTGGTTAAGCAAATATGCTTCTAAAATATCTCTTAGAAGCTTAGAAAGTGATAGCCCACACTAAGCGAAATAAAAATTCCAGAAATTCCATGGGAAATGGTAGGAGAAGGGATCAAAAAGCTCAAAAAAGTGCATGAGTAGATATATTACATAAAGCTCCAAACTCCACCATCCATCCATATTTCATAGGAAAGTTTACAGAATATTCCATTTTCCAGAGCAATTGGGAATTCACCAGTAAGCATTGTTGAGAAGCTCAGAAATGGCAGCCTTCTGTAGGCCAGGGATGACATTAAGAAATCCTTTTACAGAACAGGGATCTCTGATAGCAGCAGGAGTGATGAGATAGCAAAACCATAGAGGTCAGCTGGTAGCACTTAAATATCAGAAGCAAAGTGGGTACAATTATTGTAATGAGCACCAAAGTTAGGGTGGTAACCAGAGGGAACCACACTGAAGAAAATTACAGAGATAATGAATAAAATGTGACATCCCCAAGGCACAACACAGATGGATACCCAACAATAATATCACTCAACCTACGCAATCAAAAAAAGATCAAGGAAGTATCATCAGGGGATTGAGAGCAGCCGCCCCTAATAAAATGTTACAATACCGTGTTCAGTTTCCCAGTCTGGACCATTTTTCAGATTGGAACCCACTGTCTGAAGGAGAGGCAGGGTTTCCAAAAGGAAGGGTGGATAATAACAAGTATACGTGGGCTTCCCTTGCACTACCACAAAGAGCCATACGGCCATTTACTAGAGCAATACATTGGGAAAAAGGATATACTCAAATGTTTCAAGAACTAGTACACAGAGTCTGAGTTAAATTGATACCTAGAAACCATAATAGTCCAGAGGCGCACTCATGGTTTTGTTTTGTTTTGTTTTGTTTTGTTTTGTTGAGACAGAGCCTTCCTGTTTTTCCCAGACTGCTCTTAAGCTTCAAGTGATCCTCCCACCTTAGCCTCCCAAAGTGCTGGGATTACAGACATGAGCCACCACACCTGACCCAAGGTCATTTTTCGTGGCCCTCAATAATTAGAACAGACACACTTAATAGATGATAGAGCCCCCATATTTGCTCCTCGGCTTGTGAAATAAGAACTATCATAGTGATCTATGGAGAACCACAAAGAATTGTATGCAAAAAGGTCAAAAGATGCGGAGTTTCTTTCCTATTCACCATTTAATGAACCATGAACCACTCTGACCCCTCCAATAAATAGAAAAATCCTGGAGGATGACAATAGATTACCAAACTCAACCTAGCAGTAATTCCATTTGCAGTTGCTGGGTAAGATGTAACATCTTTTCTAGGAGAGATTTACATAATCTCAGTACCTGTTACACAACCGTTGATCAGAAAAATATATTCTTTTCTATTCTTATTAGAAAAAAAGAACCAGAAATTGTTCATATTTATGTAAGAGGGAAAATAGCATACAATTATGGAAGTATCTATGGTGAGAAAAGACAAAACATTATGGCAAACCTCAGTATAAGAATCACAGTATAGACCTTTGGGGTTGTAAAGGCTATACTGTCTGCAGCTGCTGGACCCTGGAAAATACAGTTATTGACCAGGGCATATTGGTGACCACATGGCCAGACCTGCCTATGATGAGCTGGGTTCTGTAAGACTCACCAAGTCATAGAGCGAGGTAGTTCCTTCAGTAATCTATCATAAGACAGAAGTGATATATTCAAGATTAGGCACAAGCAGGGTCAGAGGGCAGACATAAGCTGCATGAGCAGGTAGACAAGACTCCATGTCACCTACCAGTATTGCACCTGCATCTCTCCTTCAAATTATGACTATAGCATTAACAATGTTCCTTAATATCAGCTCACAGAGAAGACAGAAAAAGACTAAGCTTGGATTACAGATGAGTGAGCTCAATATGTGAGTACAAGCCACAAATGAATTGCTGCCACTCTAGAACCTCACTCAGGGGTAGTGTGAAAGACAGAGATGTCAGGCAGTCTTCCCAGTCAGCAGTGCTTCAGGAGATACACCTCATCACCCACTTTGTATAAAAAAAGAAGAGGCCCAAGGTTGTGTAGAAATTCAAGTGCAATAGCAAATGACTTGGCTGCTTAATCAGAAACGTATAAAATAAGGATAGAGGAGCTCTGAGAATGAAGCACGTGGGTGGATTTACAGAAAGGGGTATGCATGTGAATATATTTGTATGGCATTTTAACACCAACCAGAGGGCATCTACCATGTAAGAGGCACCAAATAATCAAATAATCAGGATGATTCCACCAATTGGTATCTCTCAGTCTGTTTCATGGCTACCCTAGAGCTGGGCACATGAACAAAATGATCATTGGAAAGCATGGGGGTAATGCATGGGATCAATAGGATGAATCCTCTCAGCCAAGGCTGATATAGATACTGTCCCAGATAAACATTCAATTTTCCAGGAACAGAAACCAACTATGAGTTCCCAAAATTGTATACTTAAGAAAATTAATCAGTCATTTGGTGGCAAATTTCTTACATTGGACCCCTTGCACCCTGAAAGGGGAATTTGATATGTCTGTACCAGAAGAGATACGGTCTGTGTGAAGAAATACCTTTTCTGCTCATAGAGTCTGTCTGAACCATTATCTATGTGGAGTGTTTGGTCTACATATGCAGTGCTTGGTCTACCTTCAAAACACAGGATCCTGCAAAACTTAAATGGGACCAAGGAACCTATGTTATTGCTGAAGAAGATATGGACACATTACCATATATATTAGTCTGTTCTCATACTGCTAGAAAGAACTGCCTGAGATTTGTTAATTTATAAGGCAAAGAGGTTTAATTGACTCACAGTTCCGCATGACTGGGGAGGCCTCAGAAAACTTATAACCATAGTGGAAGGAGAAACAAACACATCCTTCTTCACAAGGCAGCCGGAGAGAGAGGTGCAGAGTGAAGGGAGAAGAACCCCTGTACCTCCATTGTATCTAGGAAGTAACTAACTTGCTTTCGATTATACAGGCTCATAAGTGGGAGAGACTTGCTTTGTCTCAGATGATACTTTAGACTGTGGACTTTTGAGTTAGTGCTGAAATGAGTTAACACTTTGAGGAACTGATACGAAGGCATGATTGGTTTTGAAATGCAAGGGCATGAGATTTGGGAGTGACTAGGGGTGGAATGATGTGGTTTGGTTGTGTTCCCATCCAAATTTCATCTTAAATTGCAGCTCCCATAATTCCCACATGCCATGGGAGGGACCTGGTGGGAGATAATTGAGTCATGGAGGTGGTTTCCCCCATACTGTTCTCATGGTAGTGAATAAGTTTCAAGAGATCTGAAATGTTGTAAGGAGTTTCCCCTTTTGCTTGGCTCTCTCATTTTCTCTCTTGCCTGCTGCCAAGACACATGTAAGATATGTCACCACCTTCCACCATGATTTTGAGGCCTCCCCAGCCATGTAGAAATGTGAGTCCATTAAACCTCTTTTTCTTTATAAATTATCCAGTCTCAGGTATGTCTTTATCAGCAACGTAAAAACAGACTAATACAATTTCTATGCGCATGTCTCTGCCAGTTGGGTGAAGAATAGCTGAACTAGGCTTAGCTCTGCTCAACCAGGGTAGATTCTAGACTTCTGTTTTTATTGGCAAGCTCTTGTTGAAGGCATAGGATTTACCTGAATCATGCCCTTCCCATGAGAACTTATATACAAAAGGGTATGTTCAAATAAGTGATGCCTCTGGGTACCTTGGACTCAAACAGAAGCACTCTCACTTCTTCCCAGATTCTACTGGCTAAAAATATTCTCATGGCTAAGGTCAACATCAAGTAAGTCTGCAAATATACTCAATCATAATGGGAAGTACTGAAAAGTTACATTACAAAGGGTCTCAGTGTATGTTTTATTAAGTAAAGAGTTAAAAAATTGAGAATAATATTGCAATCTCCCATAGTCTTCCCTCTTAATCACAATTACTCACTTTTTCTCACTCACAAAATACACTCGTGACCTATATTTCAGATCTACCTCAGGTCCATAAATAGGTCCTCTTGATCCAGAATCCTGTGAATTAAAAAGACAGGTTATCTTCCCTTCACATACTTAACTCTGGAAGAGGAATAAGGTAATCACATTATTGTTCCTATTCAAAAAGAGAGAAAATGGTATGTACATAGCAGTCCCCAGTCCACTGCAATTTTCAAAACTCACTGGGCAAATGTGCCTACTCTAGATCCCAATTCTAGCTGTCTCTGAATACACTACTATCTCCCTCCAGTCAATTTTTTTCCAGAGCTACATTCTCCTTGTCTACATTACTACATTAGAGAATATGCCCTCTTTGACACCTGAGAGTCTTTATTAACCTACTTACCATCTGTAGAAACTTGGGGACCCAACTTTTACATGTTTTACATCTCCTCAGACACTATTTCTTTAATCTAGTCTGGCAGCACATTTGGCATTACAGTGATCTCAAATAAACTTTGCTGGTTTTCTAGAAGTTCAATTACAGTCAATAACACATTCCCCAAGCCACATTCATAGTTTAGTTTGAGATATGCTTCTATCTTTATAGATTTAAATGTAGACATTTGGGTATATTAGGCTTTGATGGTACTTTAATCTTAATAGTAATTCATCCAAATGAAAGATGAATTACTATTCAATTCATCCAAATGAAAGATCTATTAGGCATGATCTTCATCCTTTTAGGAGTCTTTATAAAGACCATGCCTTTGCTCTGAGTTTATCCCTAAAGGGCAGTCCTTGAGTATGGTTTCCATCCTGAGGATATGCCTTAATGACTGCACCTTCATTGTGGTGAGAAACAATTTTATTTTCTAATCCCAGGTTTCTAGGTTCTCTACATTCCCTGTCAATTCTGCTTTCAAACGAACTATTTTCTAAGCATATCTCTATTTTGCAGCACTTTATAAAATTGTAGCTAGCAACAACCAGCTCACGCTATGAAATTTCTGCCTCAAGACCTCCTTGCCGATGTCACATGTTCATTAAGTCATGATTTTGGTTGTTTGTTTTCTAAATCATTTCAGATGAGCTGTTTGACCAAATGTTTAACCACCACATAACATGGGTCATCACTTTTCCAGCTCACATTATGGTTTCTTGTCACATTATCCCAAAACCAGTGAGATAGAATTTCATGTTTTTGTTACCAAAAATAAGCCCATTTGCAGTACCCATTTCTATACTAATCAGGTTTGGGTGCAATAATGCTGCATAATAAACAACCTCAAAAATCTTAACATTTTTAAAACAACAAGTATTTGCACAGCTCTGTTGTTTGGCTTTGGGTCAGATATAGGCTGTGAAGCCAGCCTAGATACTAGGCTTTTAGTAAGGCTTAGTTCTACTCCCATGTTCCACAGAGACACAGGCTACCTGATGTGTATTCTTCTCTTATGAGATCACAGGTGTACAGACAAAACAAATAGAAATAGGCAATGCACCTTAATGCCTCATATTAGATCTTACAAAACATCATTCTGACCACATCCTACAGGCCAAAGGATACCAAATGGCCTAGCCAATAGCAGAAGGGTCAGAGGCTTTAGAAAGTCAGATGGCCCTAATTGTGAAATTTATGTTTATTTCTGTACTCACTCTATGCTCCACCTACATGTATCTACCAGTTACTTTTTTCAGACTCACCCATTTACATCTTATCACGCTTTTCCCTTTTACTGGAACATGTTTCTGCTTTCTCTGCTACCTAATTCCACTTATTCTTCAAGGTCACAGCAAAAAGTATCATTCTTTGAAGTCTCTCCCATGCCTTCTTCATCTGCCTTCATTCAAATTTATATAATTTGTCGTTTTTCATTTTATCACAGTCTTTGCATTTTAAATACGTAAATACCTCTGAAGAGGTTGTAATCTTTTATAAGGAAGATATGATACTTTACTTATTGTTGCCCTCCACCAAAGAGCTTTCCAACTTTCATGCAACTTATTCAGTGAATGGGTTAAATCTGTACAAGATATTAATATCACAGCCAAAGGATGGCCAGTCTGGGTCTGGAGCAGCCAGATCCCCTAAACTGGTCACCTTCAGTTGAGAGCAGCCACTTTCATTTACCCTGGTATGAAATACAAATAGTTATTTTCTCTGTGTGTCACAGGAAAAGCTCCAAAGCACCTAGAAATGTGCTGCTGTGTTAGTAAATACTCAAAAAATTTTATTGAATAAATGGGAGGACAATAATATTATTTCTAAAATAAATTATTATTGTAAGCATTTGCTAAACAAATATTCTAAGTTCAAAATATTCCTACAGGTCAGTGTCACATCTTTTCTTGGAGGTGAGGATGTAGAAGTCAAATAAGCTATTGCTGGACTTCTCAATTATTATGTTGACACATATAAAAATTATAAAGAATGATAAGAAAAAGTATATAAAAACAACATGTTTGAATAAACTGAAAGAAGGAAATATTAACTAAATGTTTTGTTCTGGGATATGCAAAAGTCCACCCAATATGAATATGTCAGATGGTAATAAACACAAGTTTGCCTAAGAAAAATTGCCCAGTACATTTCTTCAGGTCAAAATTATACTTTCCTAGGGCTGATGAAAGCATGGCAAGTTGAGTTATGATACAAACTAATTTCTATGTGTCCATTTTATCTGCATCTGAATTTTAGGTAATCTGATTGCCCTTCTGACAAAGCTAGAAATCAGCAAACATGATCAAAACGTAAAGAACTGGCTGTCTCCTTGCCTTAGTTCATCTTCGTAACACTTATACAAACACAAATGAAATAGATGAAAAATATCCAGTATATCCCTTTGATTTAGAGACCTGCCACTGGGGGTGGAGGACATTATGAGAGAACTTTATGAATTGTCATGTTTTATTAATCCTGTCAGTTCTCCCTGTTACTTAGTCCTTGAAAGGATTCAGTTTTTTTCATCTCCTTTGCCACCACTCTAGTCCAATGTACCATCTAGTCTCACGCGGTCTCAACATTATTGAGTAAGGGGAAATAGTTCTTTCTCCTTTATTTGACTGCATACTTCTTCCCATCCTTCTTCCGTGTATTATATTTGTTTAGTAAACATATATTATATACAGTCATGTGCCCATAGTGGTAGCAATGTTTTAGTCAATGATGGACTGCATACAGGATGATGGTCCTATGAGATGATGATGGAGCTGAAAAATTCCTATTGCCTAGCAACGCAGCTGTTGTAACGTCTTAGCACAACTCATCACACATTGTTTGTGGTGATGCTAGTGTAAACAAACCTACTTCACTGTCAGTTGTGTAAAAGCATAGTGCCTACAATTGTGTACAATACTTAATACTTGGCATTAATAAGCAACTATGTTACTGGCTTATGTAACATAGCTGGAATACTATACTTTTTTATTGTTACTTTAGAGTGTACTCCTTCTACTTAACTTTTTTTTTTTAAAGTGCAGAGTAACTGTAAAATATTCTCAGGAAGGTCCTTGGGAAGGTATTCCAGAAGAAGGCATTGTTATAGGAGGTGACAGCTCCTTGTGTGTTATTGCCCCTGAAGACTTTCTACTCGTTTCAAGATGCAGGAGTAGAAGACAGTGAAATTGATGGTCCTGACCCCATGTAGGCCTAGGTCAGTACGTATTTGTGTCTCAATTTTTAACAAAATAATTTAAAAAATAAAAATAAAAATTTTAAAATAGAAAATATCTTACAGTATAAGGATATAAAGAAATTTTTTTTGTACAGCTACATAATGTGTTTGTGTTTTAAGGTGTTATTACAAAAGAGTTTAAAAATTCAATTTAAAAGTTTATGGAGTTAAAAGGTTACAGTAAGCTAAGGATCATTTATTATTAAAGAAAAAAATTATAAATGTAGTGGTGCCTCAGTGTACAGTGTTTATAAAGTCTACAGTAGCTATAGCATTGTCCTGGGCCTTCACATTCACTCACCACTCACTCACTGACTCACCCAGAGCAACTTCCAGTCCTGCAAGCTTCATTCATGGTAAGTACCCTATACAGGTCTACCATTTTTTATCTCGTATACAGTATTTTTACTGTACTTTTTCTATTTTTAGATATGCTTACATACATAAATACCATTGTGTTACAATTGGCTACACTATTCAGTACGGTAATATGCTGTACAGGTTTGTAGCGTAGGAGCAATAGGCCATATCATGTTAGCCCCGGTGTGTAGAAGGCTATACCAGGTAGGTTTGTGTAAGTACGCTATAATGTTCACACAACAACAAAATCACCTAATGACAAGTTTCTCAGAATGCATCTCTATCATTCAGCAACACATGACTATACAGAACATACAAAGAATACTTTTCTAAATGCATGGAGGATAGATAGATACCTTTGGAAGACATGATTTCTATCTATATAAGCTGATTCTATTATCAATAAAATCTATAAAAGTACGTACTTTAGAAGTTTGCTCTGAGAATCAGATGAGTTAATGTGTGCAGAGATCATAGTATTGTGCCAGACACATAGAAAGTGCTCAGTTAATACTTTTATTAATGGAGAAAAATATCACATTTGACATAGGAAATCAAAGAAGGTTTCAAGAATCAGACAGCACTCAGGCTGAACTTGAATGTAGAGATTAAACGAAGAGAGGAAACAAGGCATTCCAGACAGGAGAGTGAGACAGCAAAGGTCTAGCACAAAATAAGCAGAGTTCCTTTAAACACAGCATTTTCCCGCCGAGCCTACAGGAGACAGAATTAAATCCTTAAGGTCAGCAACTGATCATGAAAGAGACATAATGCTTAATGACTTCTTCTCTTGGGCCTCAATTACTCTCTCTTATGCTTCTTTTTCTAACCTGATATTTTCTCTGTGTGTAAAAGACAGGAACGGATTAGATGATTGCATTATTTTCCAGATGGGGAAACTGAGATCGTAATCATGAAGAGATTAGACTAAGATCACATACTGGATATTTGCAGCAGCAAGCATCACCTGCCAATTCCCAAAGCAGATCTCTTGCCTGTGCTTTCAGTCTCTCCCCAGCTCTGTTCTCCAGAACCACCAATATACACATGTGTGCACACACACATACATCTGCACACTCACACAAACATTTTATTTTCCATCATTTTACAGCTCAACAAATGACCATTCTAACGTGAAAACCTACAGGGAATGACTCATTTTTTGTGTAGATTATCCCAAAGGAGTAAATGGTTTCAGGACACATAGAAGAAGAGTGACCCTGTAGCCTACTGTTGGGGGCACTTTTTAGAGAAGGTGGAATGTGACGAATTCCTTTATGCAAATCAATGGTGGCTAATGCTATTGTGTATGAAGGAGAAATCAGAGTTGATAAAAGTCCAGTCTCCATCCCAAAATGAGGAATAAGTCACGCATCATTGCTTAGTTATAGAGAAAACTGGATAAAAATTAAAATTTAAAAACTCTGAAATATTCATACTAGCAGTCTCTGCCTTAAGTTAGTAAATAGTCATCAATATTGCTTTTAACTTGGTACTGCATAGAATTGACATCAGTAGCCAAAATAGTCAAAGTATTAACCCAAATTATTAAAGCAATTTTTAAAGCAGCTCCCTTAAAGATACGGTCACTTAGCATAGATAAGCATGTGGTAAGATAAGAATTGAAGCCCTTTTAAGTTCATCTAATCTGAATTGCTTACAAATCAGCTGTTACAGAAAGGGTTTTGATTAACGAAATCTAAACACACACAATGTGGTGCAGGCTGACTGCAGCTCAAAGATTTTTTTTTTCTTGAATTTTTCACAAAAGGTCATTAATGATGATTCATTAATCACTGTTTTTGTAACTAGATAGCATTTTACCTTCATTATACACCAGGCCAGAATTCTGAATGTATGGAAATATGCCTATCTTCAAATTCATCAGACAATGGCAAAAAGATTCTTGGTTAGACAGAAGAATAACTAATAGATGTAATTTACTCATAGACTTTTTGTTTGAGATATCATTGGCCCTGCCAAGATACAGAAAATAAATTAAGCATCTCTTGGTGGTCTACTAACTCTTTCCTTTTTTCTCAGCCACAGTAAGTTGTTGTCTACCCGATGGGATTTTAAGGAAACTAACTCCAAAACATCACCTTCAAAAGGCTGCAGATACCTGCACTCCCCTGTAAAAAGGCTTTGAAGAATTCCTGTTAAAAATACACCTTCATAACTCAGAGAGTTCCAGAGGGGTAGACCACGTAAGATCCTACAGGCAACAGAAGAATTCTGCTTTTATTCCAACGGAGAACAAAAAATCACTGTTTTCCTGCTTTTATTACAAAAAACAATGGAAATCACTGCCAAGTTTGAACAGAGGAGTGATATTTTCTGACACGCTTTTAAAAATCATCACTCTGACTGTTGTGCCAAGAACAGGATGATTATTATTTTTGAAGCCGGGTGGTGGGTTCAGAGGCGTTTACCACAGTCTTCTTTCTACTTTTGTGTATATTTGAAATTTGCCACAATAAAAAAAAAAATTTAATTTAAAAAATACACCTTCATAAGTAAAAGAGGCTTAATAAATATTTGTAGAACGATTGTTATTGTGTCAGTCACTATGAGATTACCTTATACATGGTAAGTTACTTGGTCAACAGATACAACAGATACAGTTGATAGTTCATAAAGTTGCATCATGTGCCTCTAATCAGGCTAAAACACCTAGATAGAGTGTGAGAAACTAATATAACACACATGTGCACATACAGACCTTCCTGATGGATTCCTGTCACCTTGAGAGCATCATATCGTCCTTGTCATTTATTTTTCTCTCTTTAAACTATATGAGAAATGACAGACTCAATCAAACACTAACTATTATGCAAACATCTTTTTCAACCCCATTTTCTCTTCTTCCTTTATTTTAGCACCTCAGACATATCCCTTGATTACCTCATTTTGCTACTTTTCAGCATGACATCAGCTAACCAAAGAATGTTCTGATTAAAGGATAACTAATCCTCATCCTCCTTTCCAGAAAAAAAAAAAATGTATGTTTATAAAACACAGGAGAAGACTCTCTCCTTGCTTACCTCATGCAAAGGTAAAATGTTAATAATGGACATTTGCATTGGAATGGAAATAGGGCAGAGCAGAACAAAATTTTGCAGTACCTTTCAAATCACATCCATTAGATGGACACTTACTGTGTCTCTCCTCAAGACCTGTTGTTATGCAGAAAGTGTGAAAATGCCTACTAGTGGCTGAGGAAAGGCAAAGGAATCATATGGGTCCAACATATTCCTTTTGCCAGATAAATAGTGTCCTTTAAATATTATAAAATTACTGATGAGCAGTAAAAACTGGAACTTTCACAAATGAATTCATGAATCTTCAAAAATTAGATAAATCTTGTTTACTAAGTGACCATTTGCATGTGGCATTGATGTTAGAGGTACATTGAGCAACCTTATGAGCTATCAATTGTATCTACTAAAAAACTACATTTCCTGCCTTTCAGGAACTTCTAGAATGAGAGAATCATAAAATTTTAGCATAGTAAGAAGCTGAGAGACAATATAATCCAAGCAACAGCCCTCTCCCCTTAATCCACCACACCATAAACCCATATGTTTCTGATACTCGGCTTCATGGAGGCCTAAGTTCTAGTAATTCACCTGACTCACTTTCCATAGTGTTCCATGCCTTGGTTCTATTCTAGTTGCCAGAAAGCTAATCCAATTAATAATTTCATGACAATAGATTACCACTTCTTAATTTTGAATTTGATATGCCCCTCCCAGTTAGATATATATTTTAATAGGGGCCTTTTGTTAGTTTTTTAATTAAGGGACTGGCTCACATGTCAGAAAGGTTAGAATTCGATGTCACCAAGCATTTCACTACAGAGCAACATCCCCTAAACTGAACTGATCTGGGGAAATGCGAAGAGAGGAAAAAGTAGGAAAGGTGGATGGCAGCAATTAGACAAAATTCTATGAGGTTTGAGCCATTAAAAGCCGTATAGGGCTTTAGTCTGAAAACAAACTCCAATTTCATAGTGTCCGTAAAATCTCAATTAATCTCATTCTATTTTTGCAGTAACTGGCTTATTACCATAGTTCCTCCCTTCACCTGATTTCAATAAGATCATCTGATTGAGGGAATCCCCTAATTGAACATTTTTACTTGAATCTTCCTATTAACAGTGCTACTACAGCTATGTGTGGTTGTGTCTGAAAATACCAGCCGTCAATCAAGAGTCCGTCAAGGCTACCCACATATGAACACACTCTTTATTAATTAATACCTGTCATCTGTTGTTTACAGACAAAACTTGGTTGCTCTGGGCCTCTGAAACTCAAAATATTTGTTCAGAATACACAAGTGTTGGCTCTTCCATCCACAGCCAAAAGCATACTGCGAGAAATAGCTTCAATCCATTTGTGCTGAAACATTAAACTAAAAATGTTTTTTCCTGGTTGCTTTACATGTTTGTTTAGTTCATTGCTTGGCTGATTGTTCTTGTGGGAACTGGGGGAAGTACACAAGGTGTATGCAAAAATATCTCAGTAAACTTGGCCAGTTTGTCCTGCTCAATTTACATTTAAAGTGAAACCACCGATCTTCAAAGAAACTTTTGGCACAAGTTATTAAACTTTGGAACAATGGTTATAAAATAGTTAGATTTCGGCTTTAATTATATGCTACCTCTCTGAGCAGTGCTACAACAAAATAACAGAATATTCCCCCTTAAATAATCATAAGGTCCGTTTAAACATTCAAATTCTAATGAGAGTTCCTTTGACTGTACACATTACTGCTTAAAACCCCATTATAATTTTATCCAAACACAGTATTCATTATCAAGAATTTATAACTAAGAGAAATAAATAGTTGGAAACAGTTAATTTTATCATATCTACTTAAGTTGGAAGTTACTTAGCAGGAGATCAAATTGCAATACAATTCAAACATAAACAACAGAAAGTAATAGTATTTTTCAAATGTTCCTAAATGTGGAGCAAAAGAAAATATATAAAAACAGAGTTTCAAAGAGCTAAAGATCTTCTGAACCAACATGAACAGTAATATGGATGCTTAATCCTAAGGCTTCTACTTACTATATGGAAGGTTCATAGCCTCTTTATTTTTTGGATGATGTTCAGGAAAAAAAAAAAAAAGAAAAGAAAACAAACAAAAAGGCAAGGCTCAGTGGCCTTGATAGGAGATAGCAGATTGTTCTGCTGCACCTGATTATATCCCGTTTATTTTCCCTTTTCATTTAGCTCATATGTGAAAATCTCCTGTGGACAACTTGGTTTTTTCCCGGAAGTTTGGTCCAATCCCTGCTTCCAGTGCCATCAGCATGGAAGGGACCAGGGAGCAGGGCCAACCAGTTGCAGATCTCTGTGGACACTGCTTCAGGTGATGAAAGGGACATTGCTGACAAGTCAGTAGAGAGTAGAAGGCGAGCCTAATGGCTATTCTCAAGTGGTCATTCACCAGCTATTTGCCAGTGAAAATTGAGACTTAAATTTCTCTAATTTACCTTCCCTAGAACTTCAATCTTTTTTACAATAAGTAATTTTTTAACTTCTTTATAACTCTCGCCATGTGGCAGCTTTGGTGTGTGACACATGGAGATAAGATCCTCCTTCTTGCCACTTTCGAACATGAATTTGAAAAAGTTACTTGGCCGGGTGCGGTGGCTCACGCCTGTAATCCCAGCACTTTGGGAGGCCGAAGTGGGCAGATCACAAGGTCAGGAGATCGAGACCATCCTGGCTAACACAGTGAAACCCCTTCTCTACTAAAAATACAAAAAATTAGCCGGGCATGGTGGCAGGCGCCTGTAGTCCCAGCTATTTGGGAGGCTGAGGCAGGAGAATGGTGTGAACCTGGGAGGCAGAGCTTGCAGTGAACCGAGATTGCGCCACTACACTCCAGTCTAGGCCACAGAGCGAGACTCAGTCTCAAAAAAAAAAAAAAGAAAAAGTTACTTAATCTCTCTAAACACTCAAATGCTCACTGTAAAAGGTAACATTAGGGTTGTTTGAAGATTATGGGAGATATTGCATAAGAATGTTCTAACACAATTCATGACATAAAACATATTCTGAATAAACTGATATTTCCAAAGTCCACTTCCCTCCTCCTTAAAACACTAATGTCTCCACTACACTGATGATCCCATTGCCTCTAAGTTCTCTGGGGACATTGTGCCAACAATTATATTTTTCCTCTCCTTTCCTGGTGGCTACTGAAAAATAAACAAGCATTCACTGGACATGTGTTTAGTAAGTGCCAGGTGTTTTTTACATGTTACCTTAACCTACCCCTAATCTCTCCTGAAGGTATTGGTATTTCTCCTTTCTCCTATGATGAAACTTTTTAAATTAGGTGACAATAAGATAATTCAGATAAAGATGGTTATCAGAGGAAATGTGACTATCTAGATATTGCATTCAATATTTAGATTGTGTGTGCATGTGAGCATTTTCCAGAAAAAAAAAATCAATTTTTTCCATTGCAGTCTCAAAAGATCCCTGACTCTCAATATAATACAATACATTGAATCTACATTAGTAGTTGTTCAGGACAGTCCTGCTATTCCATTGTATCTGTTTCTGTCCTTACCTAAAAGCAGTCTAGCTATGGTCGTTGGTAAACTTTTGCTTTTAAATTCAAATTTCTGTTTTTCAGCCTTCATCCTATGTTATCTTCACCATGGAACACTCATAACCACCTTTCTTTCTTTGAATTCTTTCTTCATTTGATTGCTGACACTACTAATATCTCCCAAGAAGTCATCTTTGAGCACTTCCATATCTTTCTTTGGCTCCTACTTCTCAATATGACTCATGAATTCTCGTGTTTTCTGAGATACTCTTTGTCTTAATTTACTGTTGCTGTGCATGCACTCCTTGGATTATATACTCTATGGGCAAAGCTTTCTGCATCTCCAGGTCAGACCTATCCTAATATCTACAACTTATTTCTAGGTGACTAAAAAGTAAATTGCACAAATGTCCAAAAATACACTTTAAATCGCTACTATCAAAAATAAAAACCAACTTAACACAAAGATACTACTTTTCTTTAACATATGATCCATGTATATTATTTTATTATAATGTCCTGTGTTGGCAATTTAAAGAAGATGAGAGCCACTGAAACATTTCTAGAGGACTATGGAGTATTATAACCTTTATAGAGTAGAATTTGTCTATATAGCTCAGAAGTCTTTAAAATGTGCATACACATCTCTATTTCCTGAAGTATGACTTTATCCTGAAGAGTCCTCCCACTAAAAGACAACTAGAACTTAGATAAGTTAAGACAAACATATTTTTATGGCTAAGCTCACAAAAAGGAAAAGAAATCTCGAAGTGTGAGGGGGCAGGCAATGAACTAAAATCTGAACAGAGAGCCATGAGTAATCAATAAGTGAGAGGAAGTTGTTCTGGGAGCAAATACTGAGACAAGGCCTAGGAGCTGGGAGACCTGAACTTTCAGTCTGTCTCAAGGTTAGGGAGCTGACGTGAGTCTCCTTTATTACCCTTAATCCCCCAATGGAGCTGAAGTGATCCTAGATGTTAGGAGAATCTGTATAGTGGCACATGCAACCAAATCTTTTCTCAGGGAATATTTCCAACATAAACACTTAGGATTCTTACAGATTAAGTTCAAAAACAGATGATCTTATAAACAAAAACCAAACTACTATAACTGAGAGTTCTCAGAAACAAAATACAGATTAAGTTTAAGAGAAAATTTGTATGCTGAAATTATCAGATACACAGTATAAATTAATGATATATAAAATGGTTAAAAGATTTTAAAATGGATTATTTTTAATTAACCAAAAAAGACTACTTAAAATGGCCAAGAAGTATTTAGAAGTAAACTAACTTAATCTTTGATATTAAAATAGTATTGAATGAGTAACAGCATATCAGATACAGATGAAAGGGACGATTTGCGAACTGGAAAATAGATTTTAGGGAATTACACAAGATTATCACAAAAGGCATAAAATAAAGACCCTGTATAGTGATAGAGAAAAAAATTCAAGAATCAGACTCAATTTGAATCACAGCTCTACAAGTAACTAGCTCTGTGACTTTCAGTATGTTATTACCCTCTCTGTACCTCAGTTTCACCATATATTTTTAAATGATGATTTATGTAAGAATTAAATTTAAAATTTTGATATATAATTCTTGAATAAAGTCTGGTAATATTAAGCACTATAGAATAATTTTCATTATTCATATAACAGAACTAAGCCCAAACATACCTATTATATTAAAGAATATGCAGGCTTGGCCGGGCGCGGTGGCTCACGCCTGTAATCCCAGCACTTTGGGAGGCCGAAGCAGGCAGATCACAAGGTCAGGAGATCCACACCATCCTGGCTAACAAGGTGAAACCCCGTCTCTACTAAAGGTGGGCGCCTGTAGTCCCAGCTACTCCGGAGGCTGACGCAGGAGAATGGCGTGACCCAGGGAGGCGGAGCTTGCAGTGAGCCGAGATCGCGCCACTGCACTCCAGCCTGGGCGACAGAGCGAGACTCCGTCTCAAAAAAGAAAAAAATAAAAAGAAATATGCAGGCTTAATTTACCTACTAAAAGAAAGAACTTTTCAGATTAACTCCCAAAACAAATCTCAATTTTATGCTGTGTATGAGAGAGACACACTAAATACAAATTTATACATAAAGATAACAATAAAAGAACAGGCACAGTGGGATACAAAAGAAAATAAGGCAGAGAGAAAAAGGAAGGAGAGAAGTAAGAAAAAAATGAGTCATGATCATAATATTTGAAAAGGTAAAAATCAGAGCTTTTGAAAAAACATTAAATGTGGCATAGAAAAGTACTTTAAATATACTAAAGGGAACAATTCACAGTAAAGATATAAGTGTTATACATTTCTATGCACCTAATGAGTAAACAACTTCATGAAGCAGAAAACACAGGAGATGCAAAGACAAACTGGCAGAAACATTTAAATAATAGTAGCTTAATTCTCTTGCAGTCCAAGATCTAGTGAGGTAAAAAGTATAAACAAGGATTTGTGAGACTTAAATAACATTTTTAATAACGTAGATTGTATGGAGAGCTATACAGCAGCAAGAACTTTTGTATCTTAAACAGAAAATATTCCTTTTCCAGCGCTCATGGAACCTCTACTGAAATAGATTATATTTTAGATTACAGATATAAATTTAATAAAGTCCCAAATAGCAATAATACAGAAAACATTGAGCACAAATAATAAAAGAAATAATTTCACTGAGAAAGATTTATGAACAAAATCTATTGAGTTAAAGAAAGGATAAAAACAAACAAAAATTATAGAATGTCCGGAAAACCTTTGTGGGTTAAATTGTGTTCCCCCCAAAAAGGCATCTGTTGAAGTCCAAAGAGTGCCTCAGAATGAAACCACATTTGTAAACGGAGTTATTTCCGAAGTAATTAAGTTAAGATGAAGTTATACTGAGATACTTTGGGACCCTAGTATAATATAGCTGGTGGATATATAAAAAGGGGAAATTTGGTCACAGACACACGCACACAAGGATAATCCTTCATGGAAATAAAGACACAGATCAGGTGATGCTTCTTCTACAAGCCAAGGAACACCAAAGATTGCTAGGAAACTACCAGAAGTTAGGAAGAGGCATGGAACAGCCCTCAGAAAGAACCAACCCTGCTGACACCTAATCTTAGACTTCTTGCCTCCAGAACTGTGAAACAGTAAATTTCTGTTTTTTAAGCCACATGGTGTTGCAGCACTTTTCATCCCAACAGGTTGGAAATGTCATTGTTATTTTCCCATTTGTTGACCAAATCTCCAATTAGACTATATATAAGAATTTAGTGTCCAATAGATGCTCTAAGTATTATTGAATGAATAATTCAAGTATTACGGGAGAGTTAAATTATTCTTAAGTTTTCTTCTAACTCAGCGATTGTTTTTCATTTGTTTCTGTGTTTATTTTTTGTTTTTATTTAGAAGAATCATCAAGCCTTTCTAAAGCTCCTAATCTGTATGTCCGAAATAACAAGATTTCAGGAGTCCTTAAGAAATGCATTTTCTTTTAAAATATTAAAACAGTATTAGAAAACACATGTTCTTGCTTAAGAAAACTTCTTGAGAAATTTTAAAAATACAAACATGCAAACCACTAAATACCGAATTATCCACAAAAGCACACAAAGATAATAAAGCTCTAAGTGAGAGGGCACTGCTCACTCTTACTCAGACTTCAGTGAGTGGGTGACATGAGGTGGGGCAGGATGGAGGGAGTTGGTCTCCTGCCTCTTTTCAAAACTTTACTTACATGTTTTGAATCAGATAAAAGGAGATATGAAGAGAGTGTTGGAATAGGTATTTTCCATTTAATAAACTTTAAAATGTCCGTGCTACATTTTAAAGAATGGTAGAAAAGAATAATTTTTTAAAAGACAATTCTAGATTGTTCTCCAGCAAAGTGAATCTGTGATACAAAGAGATGAAAGTAACGTTGGAAAAAATCATTAAGCTTGCTAATTTGCAGCTTTTTGCATAGAAAATCATGTTATTTAAGCATTCATAGTGGAATGAAATAGAAAAAGTAGTGTTTGATACCAAACAGTACAGATTTAGAAACACATTTTTTCCTCTCCAAAAAATGTTTAGAACAAAGATACAACTTTTAAACTATGTGGCAATCCACTAACAAGATGGTTTTAAAACTATATAACAACATTAAAAATGCGTAGAGAAATATCAGCCATGACCTAATATTAACACAAAAACTGTTATGATATTTTTGTTTTCTTTTATTGTATGCAAATATTGTGTATAGTTCTATCATCATACATAGATAATTTTGTACCTTATATTTTATCAGTAGTCAATACTTTTCAATATTTAGTCTCTTTTTAATTTGTTATAATTAAAAATTAACTTTGAAACATGAAAAATCTTACAAACAATAAATGAACAATATTGGAAAAATTAAAAGAAAAATAAAAAGCAATTTGTTGGAGATACTTTTAAAATATAAAGATGCAAACCATTAAACACTGAATTCTAATACATAAGTCTAAATACCTACCAAAGCCACAAACAGATTCCTGAAGGAATTAACATGTAATGTTACACTTCATTTAACTATGGCAATATTAAAATGAAAGCAAAGAAATAAAAAGAACACATGGACAAAAAGAATGAGCAAGGAAACAATAACAGGCTGAAAATATTCACATATATTTGGAAGGTGGCAAAAGACTGAGGAGAAATAATGACTTCTCTTCAAAATCCTACCCTTAGCTAAGAAGGCAATCTTAACAAGAAGCAAGCTGCTACTCCAGTGTGCCTGCAAGTCTAGGGATTTTTAGACCCCAGAAAACTCAGAAGCAAGGCCACGTGATAAGACTAAAAGCTAGAAGATTTTTATATACTTTAAGACTATGGAGTTTAAGAGAGACCCTCCCCGCATACTTCCTTCCAAATATCCAGGTAACGACCTCTCTAATCCCAACAAGAGTTTAATCTCTGGATAAATTAAACTTTAGACTCTAGGTCTGTGGAAACCAATCACCATAAAGGGAAGAAGAAAAACACTAGATTAAAAACAGGGAAAATCAACTAAATTGTAAACCCTCTTCCTCAACTTGACTATTCGCTCCTTGTGGAAAACATTAGTGAATTAAAAAAAAAGTGAAAAAAAAAATCCACAAACCTGAAATTCCCTAGCTAAAAGAACCACAAATACTGATATTTGGGAGTCTCCCAGATAAATGATCTTGTTCCTACCCAATAACCATACAATGAAATCCACCATTTGGCAAGCCACGTCCATGCGTGTAACACCCTATCAATGTTGTAGTGTCTCACTAATAAAAATTAACGGACTTCTTACTCTCCTCTACATACTTAAACAACAGAAAAGAAGAAGCATGTGTCAACACAAAGACTTGTACATTAATATTTGTAGCAGCTTTATTTGTAATAGCCTCAAACGAGAAACAACCTGAAGTCCATTAACAAAATGGCTAAACATTTTGTAATATATTCACACAATGAAACACTATTCCACAATTTAAAATACGCACATGAATACAGAATGCAGATAAATTTCAAAATCATTATGCTGAATGAAAAAAAAAAGTCAGGCAAAAAGGAATACATGCTATACTATCTCATTTGTACAGAATTCTAGAAAATGCAAACAAATCCATAGAAACAAAAAACACAGCAGCAGTTACCTGATGAGGGGGTTGGTGAGTGGAAGGAAATGAGGAAGTATAACAAGAGATAAACTAAAAAAGGTTACAAGCCAGCATTTTAGGAGGATGGAAATGTCTGTTACATTGATTGTGGTGATGGTTTCAGGGGTGTGTGCATTGACCAAAAACAGTCAAATTATACATTTTAAATATATGCAGTTTATTGCATTTTGATAATCCCTAAAGGAAGGTGTAAAATGACACCAATATAAAAATAAATAAATGGGCCAATAAGGATCATCAGATATTTAAAGAAAGCTCCAATAAGAAATATAAACATCAAAAGATTTTTTTTAAAAAAAGGGATCTGGAGGAAATGAAGACCACAACAGAAAGATAATTTTAAAAAGAAACCAGAAAAGAGAAAGCTGTAAATAGTAACCTCAGAGATAAGGATGGATATTACATCAATGAAACAAAAGCAGGATACTATAAAAGAAGATTCAGAATGGAAGATCTCTTAAAAATTAAAAATAAGATTGTAAAAGTTAGTTTTTGTATGGGAAACTTGGTAGATTAGGAACTTTATGAAGTTAAAAAATTAAAGAGATCAAAAAATAGTGAAAATATGTATAAATACATACAAGAATAATAAATTCAATTCTAAAAAGCCTTTTGGGGAGGAAAGCAGAGAAAATGGGGAGGAGACAAATATCAAGAAAAAATTCAAAAGTACTTTTCAGAACTAAAGAACACAAATTTACTTATTAAAAGATACACTGAGTTTCCAGCTCAGTCAATAAAAAAAGATCCACACCAAAGCATATCATCATGAATTTAAACATATCAGGAGCACAGAAAAGATCCTAAGGACTTCTACAGAGAGGTTTTAAGCAATGAAATATAAAAAATCAAAAACTGCTTTTCTTTATAGCCACATTAGTGATTAGAATACAATGAAATAATGCCTTTATAATTCTGAATAAAAATAATGTGTTTAGAACTATGCTGAGAAACAAAAGGTCTCAGTCTTTCATCATATGCCCATTCTCAGTAAGCTACTGCAGTGTATGTTCCATCAAAATAAGGATGTAAATCAAGAAAACAAGAACAGTATATTTAAAATGGAAGAATGCTGGGAGTATTTCTCAGTACAAAAACAAACAGATAAAAACAACTGGACAGCAACCCTAAAGAGCAATCAGTTTGGAGAAAACGAGGAGGTCAGAGGCCATAGAAGAGAGACTTCCATGAGAATGGGCAGTAAGAGGGAAAGTTGGAAATAAGAAGGAAATATTATCATATGAAGGGTGGTCATATCCTATTTTATCATTCTGTGAGACAATTTGCAAATCTAAAACTGAACAATCGAAAAAGAGGCAAATGTTAATTAGAAGAAAAACAAAAGGTTATATAAGAAAGGAAAATACTCATAGCATATTACTCGGTTCAATAGTAATCATCATTTAGGCTGTCATCAAATCATGCCATTCATCAGAAATTAATAAAGCTATCAAAGTACTGAGACAGTGTCAGCAAGACATAGAAGGCAACTGGAAGGGATTCCTATTGATCCAACATCGGATAATTTTAATAAGAAAAAGACAAAGGAAATCAAAACACATACATAGTAAAGTATATTTCAAAAAATGAAAAAGAAAAATCATGTATCTTGCCTTTCATTTAAAACTACCTCAAGGTAATCAAATAGTTAACAAGAGATGTTCTCTTTTATTGAAGAATTTCAACTAATAAATGACAAAGGAATGACAGAATTAGACTAGCACTATCTTTCAACCCCTAATAAAAAGTATTTCAGGCAATTATCATCAAAGATTGCTAAAAACCAATAAATGAAAGGCTGATAGAGAACTCAGAATGAACAACTTGCCTGCTATCTGAACTCACTGATCATTCTTAGCCTCATAAAAGATATTATATGCCCCTTGATATAATGCAATAGGAAATAAACAACATCACGTGGGACAGATTCTTACCAAAATAATGGAAGCTGAATCATATCAAGCCTCTAGATCAAATTACAAGTATAGAGGAAATGCAAATGAGAAAGGAACATGTTAAATG
The DNA here is from genome assembly GCF_000951035.1 of Colobus angolensis palliatus. NCBI lineage: Eukaryota > Metazoa > Chordata > Mammalia > Primates > Cercopithecidae > Colobus > Colobus angolensis. Next base: position 17,289,681 of record NW_012112030.1, read on the forward strand.
ATACCACACATATGCCATCAGCAAAATCCAGGATGTGGGAAATTCTACACAACAAATGCCCCCATTTTTTAAATATCAGCAATAAGAAGAATAAAGGACAGACAATTATAAATTAAAGAGTCACATAGAGCAACCAAATGCAATCTTCTTTAGATCCTGAATCCAACAAACCACTTAAATTTTTATTTGTAAACAACTGGAAAATGTGAATGCCAAATGAATTATTTATTTATATTAAGGAATTCCTGTAAATTGTATGTGTAGATGGGATAATGGTTTTATAGCTCTGTTCTATAAAATGTCCTTATCTTTTATAACACTAAAAAATGTACAGTTAAAATTATGTGATCTCTAGGATTTGTTTTAAATAATACAGTGGGAGGTGGGAGGAAAGTAGGTAGGAATATAGAGTGAGCAAGATAGATCATTTGTTGATAATTGTTCTGATTTTATATACATTTGAAAGTTCCCACAAGAAACACTTTAAAATGTAAATAGAAAAAAGATGTACATCTAATATTGATATAATTCAAAAGATCTGGTAATCTATTTTAGGATGGTGGTAGAGAAGAAAAGTGAGGAGAGCTGAATCTTCGTCCTCTAATATGGGATATCGACATATAAAATGTAAATTTAATAAATCAAGAGTGACCAGAGAAGTAAATATTTCTGAAATGTAGAAACAGCTAAAATAGTTAAAAAAAAATGTAGAAACAGCTAAAATAGTTTTTAAAAATGTAGAAACAGCTAAAATAGTTAAAATTGAGTGCCTGTGGAGAGCAAAATGTATGGGTGGGCAGATTAAGGCAAGGGACAGCTGTGATTATTATTAGTCTTCTAATACCATTTGAACACATACAAATTTGATAAAACATAAAAATTATTTTTAAATGATAGATAAAGCATCTTTTACTTTAAATTTTGATAGGAAGAAGCCCATTAATACATGTTATGAATTATATCCTAACCTGACATTCATGTTTATCTTCAATCTCTTCTCATTTGTTCCCTTTCTTTACGTCATTGTCAAAGCATGTTATGATTATGAATACAACTTGGAGTCATTTACTTCTCTAACTCCTCAGCAGCCACCCTGGTCTAATGCCTCATCATCTCACTGACATTGTCTGCTAATAGATTTCCTGTTTTTACACTTGCCACCCTCTAATTCATTCCACAAATATCCTGGGACAGGCAGATGAGAATTTGTCTTTCACTCTGCCTTTGAGTAGCTCTTTCACCTTAAGCGAGCCGTTTATATTCCTTGAATCTCAGTTTCACTATCTATCAATTAGAGCAGATGATAATCACCGTAGAGGTGTGAAGATGAAGTGAGGTATCACATATTATCCCACATCCAGACTGATGTTTTAAAGATGCAAAGCAGAACATTTTGTACCCCTGCTTAGACTTCTTCAGGAGCTTCAAATTGTCATCTGAATAAATCCAAGATACTTAATACAACCTTCAGAGCCCTACACCTGCAGGTTCCTGCTTGGGTCTCCAGCATCATGCCGCTTTTGCCTTCATCACTAGAATTGGCATATGCTTTTGCTGCTCTTGAATACTTCCCCATCACTCTTCCGTTAGCGCTTAGACTTTGCAATTCAGCATAAATGTCACCATTTTTTTTTCTCACTCCGCCATATTTTTTTCTCCGCAGTGCTTACTATTTGTAATTGCACATTTACTGTTCACTTGCTTACTCTGTTTCTTTTACAGACTATAAGCTGCGTGAGAACAGGAATGTGTTTTTTTCACTGTCATATTTCTTGTACCTGGAATAACTCCTACCACAGAGTAGATCCTCAGTAAATACTTACTGAATCCATAAATAAATGGAATGTATTACGGGACAGTTTTTCTCAACTGTAGTGTGTACGCAATCACTAAGGAAGATCATTTTTGTTTTGTTTTTTTTGGGGGGGGTTGTCTGTTTATTTGTTTGTTTTGAGACGGAGTCTTGCTCTTTTGCCCAGGCTGGAGTGCAGTGGCGTGATCCTTGGCTCACTGCAAGCTCCGCCTCCTGGGTTCAAGCGATTCTCCTGCCTCAGCCTCCTGAGTAGCTGGGACTACAGGCACCTGCCAGAACACGCGGTTAATTTTTTTTTTTTTTTTTTTTGCATTTTTAGTAGAGATGGGGTTTCACCGTGTTAGCCAGGATGGTCTCCATATCCTGACCTCGTGATCCGCCCACCTCGGCCTCCCAAAGTGCTGGGACTACAGGCGTGAGCCACCGAGCCTGTCGGAAAGATAATTTTTGAAATGCAGATTTTGGTAGAGTGGATCCAAGGTGCGGCCTGGGATTCTGCATTTCTAATAAGCTCCCAGGTGATGCAAAAGCTGCCAGCACCTTATTCACACTTTGTCTTAGCAAGGCTAGAGGGGATATACCAAGATAAGTGACAGTGATGCTTGTCCTTTAGAAAAGAGCTTATGCCCTTGTTAAGATAATCTAAATATCCACATAACACCTTCACTTTCATTAGTGCCGTAGGGAGCATGTAAACTCTGAAGCTATTTGAGATTGGGATACATGTTGATTTTACTAAACATTATACGAGACCAGCATAAGGTCACATCTGGCTGTAACAAAATCATTCAAGGTGTTATAACAAGATATACAACTTAGAGAAAACAATTAGCAATTTTGAATATGAAAATATAGATCCTTTTTAACAAAGAAAGAAATATCCTGAAACAGACAGATGAGAATTTGCCTTTCACTCTGCCCCTGAGTAGCTCTGTAACCTTAAGCAAGTCGCTTATATTCTTTGAATCTCAGTTTCGTTATTTATAAATTAGGGCAAATGATAACCACCGTAGAGGTGCAAAGATGAAGTGAGATATTACATATCAATTATATGACTATGCCTGACATATGGTAGTCCTTATAAAATACCGGGTCTTCCTGTTCTTTCCTTAGATAGAACATTTTGCTTATGTACCCTCTCTTAGCGTAAGAGAGGATCCATTTTGAATGTTATGTTTGGCACCCTTAACATCTTAGAGAAAAAAAAGCTATGAAAATAGAATAAATAACAATGTAGGTAATAGGCAAGTATTTTGGTCTAAATGAACACTAGACCATGAGTCAGAAAGCTAGGCTTTGGTCCAGGATTCAGCATTAACTAGATGTTTGATGTTGAATCATTTTTAGTGTCACTGGCCCTCGAATGCTTTCTCCATCACTATATTTAACACAGGACAGGTGAGCCCCAAAGTGGGGCTTAGCCCTCAAGGGTTCTTGGCTTTGTTCATGAAAGAATTCAGGGGCAAGTTGGAGGAAGAAGAAAACAGCTTTATTGAAGAGGCAGTGTTACAGTTCTGGCATTTATAACTCTGTGATAATATAATATATAATATACAATAATGATAATATAAGCCCTTCAGGGCAGGGCTACCCCATATGCAGAGAGTAGCAGCTTAGGGTGGTTTTGCAGTCATATTTGTACCCACTTTTAACTGCATGCAGATTAAGGGGTGGTTTAGGCAGAAATTTCAAGGGAGGTGGTAGTAACTTTGGGGTCATCCAGTCATTGCGGTGGAAAGAGGCAGTAACTCCTGCGTGTTACTATAGCAATGGTAAACTGACATGGCACACTAGGGGGGCGTGTCTTATGGAAAGCTGCTTTCCATTGGCACTGTTTTAGCTAGTTCTCAATTTGGTCTGGTGATCAAGCCCTGCCTCTGGAGTCTAGTCCTTCTTCCTACCTCATATTCACCTTGTTAAGTACACTATCTTCTTACGGAAATGCATTATCATTCCAAATCTTTTGATTTTATTTTGTTTTTTTTTTTCTTTTGGAATATCAGTAAATTTCACAGAAAATATTAAAATTGTAGAATCATTGAATAATTAGAACACAGATTCTAAACAAGTTTGTTTCTTTCCTCCTGAAATCTCTACCAAACACCTTCAAACTATGTTACTACACTTTCCGTAAGTATATGAAATCAATGAACTAATGTTTCTAGTTTGAGAACTTTAATTTTTTTAAGATTACACAGGCATGCACATTTTCACTGACAATTGAAATTTCTTTTATTTGTTTTACATGACATTAAGTTGTTATATTAATAACTAAGATAACAAATATAATTTAGAAATACAAAAAAAGAGGCCGGGTGCAGTGGCTCACGCCTGTAATCCCAGCACTTTGGTAGGCCGAAGCGGGTAGATCACCTGAGGTCGAGAGTTCGAGACCAGCCTGACCAACATGGAGAAACCCCATTTCCACTAAAAATACAAAATTAGCCAGGCGTGGTGGGGCATGCCTGTAATCCCAGCTACTCTGTAGGCTGAGGCAGGAGAATCACTTGAACCCGGGAGACGGAGGTTACGGTGAGCCGAGATCGCACCTTTGCACTCCAGCCTGGGCAACAAAGAGGGAAACTGTCTCAAAAAAAAAAAAAAGAAAAAAAAAAAAGAGAGAAAGAAAAAAAAAAAGAGCAATTTGGAGAAAGATTTAAAAACCAAATCATTTTAAAAGACAAACTACAAAGTACTATCTGAGCCAAGGCATTCGTAATGTTCTCATGAAGCTAAAGGGAAACAAATCTTTCAAAATAATTGCAAATTTCTGTGTAAGAATGAATGAAAAAAGTCATCCAAAAACTACTTGACTGCATATACTTATGGATCTCTATGTAAGTGCCGACAAATGAATTTTTTTATTCATTTGGTTATGTAGCAGTTGTTCATTCTAATCTTGTTTTGTTCCCTGTCATCTCTCTGGTACCTAGAATAATCCCTACCATGGAGTAGGTCTTCCATTACTCTTACGCTTTTAAATCTCCCCTCACCTCATTGTAAGTGACTTTTGATTTCTCTTCTATGCCCTTTTTATACACCTTCCCCTTATATCTCCATTTATTTCTGAAGCTTCATAGGATTCAGCCATTGAGGTCACTTGGGTTTAGATATACCAAAAGTCTGTGATTTCTTTATTTGCATATATGCACATTTGTTGTTATCCTTACCCCTTTCTATCAGTTCCTTACCATAAGATACACTTAATTCTTGAAAATTCACTCGTGTCTTACAAAGATGACAAATTCAAACTTCTGCTGTGTATGACACACCATTAACTGCACAAGGACACTCTGTATTTGCTACGTTAATATTTACTGATGAGTTAATGTAGTAATGACCCATCTGCTTCTGCTGTCTGTGAGGTACCTTCTATCTATAGGGATGGAAATTAATGACAGAGGCTCTCTGAACTGCCTGATGTCAGAGCTGAGAAAGGTGTGAGGAGTATATAAGAGCTGGATTACTAGTTAGCAAATGAGGGGGTAAATATTCCAGTGGATACAAGCTTGGGCTCTTTTCTTGAAGCTTTCTTTCTATCAAAGGCATTTGCTGATATTGCTGACATTGAAACATTAAAAGGTAAAGAATTTCCTATTTCTGGGAAAGTTTTATTTATTTAGAGAAATACACACTTGGTGTTAAATTCATGGTTTATTTCAAAGAAAGGCTAAAGGGAGAACATATTACAATATAAATGTTCAGATTGTTTAGATAAGGAAATTGGGAAAGTAAAAATCTCAAAATTACTTAAAAAGTAGACAGTATTAGGGACTAAATCAATAAAAATTTTGATCCTTGTAAATTATGTTTTAAAAAGATGGTTCTTTTAAAAACGAGGCTCTAATTTAAAATTACATCAATTAGAACTGTAAGGAATCTCTTGATTTCAGTGCTGGATTATTCTTTGCAGAAAATTTGAGAAGCAATGTGCATCCTGAAGCTGCAAGTATTTCTCATCGTGCTCTCTGTTGCATTAAACCATCTGAAGGCTACACCCATTGAAAGGTTGGTAACTTTAAGATCCTGCTTTTTTTGTAAAGTGTGGGAAAATTAGAATTAAATACTGTCAAATGACTATCAGCCTTAGATTTCTGACTATATCATGCTTACGAACAGTACCTTCAGCTATTCCATTGTTTCTTGAATTCTGTGTTCTTTAAAGGATAACACCAGTGGCAAATAAATATCTTTGATGGAACTTCTGACAGACAAGAATGGATAATTCCAGTTACATATTTAGTTTCCAGCATATTTCCAAGAGAAATATGGTCTTGGAACTTAGAGGGGCAAAGCCAGAACATGAAGCAGGAAAAAAATCAAAAGGTAGTAATTTCTCCTATATTAACCTGATACTGAAACAAACCAGAGGAACTTAAGTGAAGCATATATTTTTGTACCAAGTGTAATTCTTTTTGTATATTTACTTAGATTTTTATTTTCCTCAAACGTCTCTGGAAATATTCAAAACTTTTACATCTTGTGGAAATGGAAATGTATAGAAATAATCAGGAGCAAATTAATGTTTTTAAGAAAGGAAACCGAAAAGAACTAGTTAAAAAGCCATTTGCTATTGGGGGATTTATTCTATATTGTTAGCTAGCTATTCTGTGAGTGAAACAGGTTTATAAAAAGTTATTCTTCATATTATTTCTAAGCTGCTATAAACTTAATACTTTTTAGAATTACTTTCAATAGGGAGCATGTACGTCAGGATTTCCTGGGAAGTCTTTGTATGAAAGGTTTCCTGACATTTAAATGGTAATTAAGGAAGTCTAAAAATTACGTCACGTAAAACTTTCAAGAATAGTTACAATTTTCAAACTGAAACTTTAATACTGTAATTCTCCATTTATTTAAAGGATTACTAAGTTCAAATCTGTGCATAAGTCATAAATAATATAGTGAGCATTTGTTTGTGCCTAAATCAGTTTTGCTCCATATAGTCTTATGGGACTGAACTTACACACTCTTTAACACCAAGGAGAATTACGTTTACCTTTGTAAAGAGTGTGCATTGTCATATTAGAACTCTTCTCATTAGAATGATTATCATCTTGTCTTTGTTTTCCTTTGAGATCGTTTTTCTTGGAAGCCCATAGCAGTATACAAAGATGTCTACAGCACCTATGTATAATAAATAGCAAGAATCATGTTTTTTGTCATTTCAAGACTTACTTAGTTTACAGGGTGTTCTTCTCAGAACTGACTCTAATTTTCTATTTGATTTTTATTGGATAAAAATAACTTTTAAAATGACATGAAGTTTCTGATAACCAGAATAACTGAATGATGATAGGAAAATCAGTAGTATTTCCTACTATATCTGTTTATATCTTGATACTTTCTTTCAATAGATATGGAAATTTACTCAGCACATTTACCCTCTTTTTTTTTTATTTTATTTTGGGACAGGATCTCTCTGTGTGTCACCCAGGCTACTGGAGTACAGTGGTACAATCATGGCTCACTGTAGCCTTGACCTTCTGGGCTCAGGTGATCCTCCCACCTCAGCCTCCCAAGTAGCTGGGACCACAGGCACCTGCCACCATACACAGCTAATTGTTTTATCTTTATTTTATAGGGAAAGGGTCTCCCTATATTGCCCAGGCTGGTGTCAAACTCCTGGGCTTAAGACTTCCTCCTGCCTCAGTCTTCCAAAGTTCTGGGATTATAAGCGTGAGCCACAGAAACCAGTCCATTATGTTTTTATAGATGCTTGTTTGTTTATTATGAGAGAAACTTCTCTTAGAAATAGGGTAATATGTAATATAATATTACTTATTATTAAATTATTTTGGTGTTAGTCTAATAATCTTTAACTTTGAATTATTAGAAATCTTCAAATTAAATTAAAACATTCTTCAAATTGCTTTTTAATGTGTTGCCTGAAATGAGTATGTTTCAATATTTGTTAAAGGGAGTATGATTTATCACGCTGAGATGTTAAATCATGTACTATTCTACGTATCTCACAGCAAGTTAGGAAAATATATGTGGAAAATGTGTCAAATTTTAAACTCTTTTAAAAAATAAAGCTAATATTATTCAATGTAATTTTCCTTATAAAATTTAATCATCTCATTAGAGATTTTTTCAATTTGTAAGTGTATGAAATAGGATAAAAGGATCACATACTTTCCCACCAATGTTTTTACACTCCCTTGTAAATATCTGCCTGGCAGGTAATCAAAGGATAGTTAAAAATGTAATTACATAGATGCCAAGATGTAATCACTAGGATCTCCCTGCAGGAACTCACATACTTCCACAGATGAATGTTAAGAGCTGAGAGCAGGGAAGCACTTTAAAGCCATTTTTAAAACTCTGGAGAGACCATTTAAAAGAGAAGCAATTTAAGAGTTATACTTTGGCTTATTGTCATCTCTGTTTAAACTCTCTTAAAGTCAAGAATTTCCATGTGTGTACGTGCCTGTAAGTGGTCAACAACTTTAATGTTTGTTACTAGCTGGTATGTTACCTGTCTAGGTAGTCAATGAGAAAAAAATGCCTGAAACCGGGGAAGTAATGCCTTTTATTAACCATTTTAGACATCTTTTTCCATCCTAAAGATTGCTTTAGATAGAATCTTATATACGCTGAATAGTATATTTAGATGAAAAGTCTTTTTTAGAAAAGAAATTTAGGCCAGGAGCAGTGGCTCACACCTGTAATCCCAGTACTTTGGGAGGCTGAGGCAGGCGGATCACGAGGTCAGGAAATCGAGACCATCCTGGCTAACATGGTGAAACCCCGTCTCTACTAAAAATACAAAAAATTAGCCAAGTGTGGTGGCAGGGGCCTGTAGTCCCAGCTATTCGGGAGGCTGAGGCAGGAGAATGTTGTGAACCTGGGAGGCAGAGCTTGAAGTGAGCCAAGATCGTGCCACCGCACTCCAGCTTGGGCAACAGAGCGAGACTCTGTCTCAAAAAAAAGGAAAGAAAGAAAGAAAAGAATAGAAAAGCAATTTCACAAATATGATAAAAACATAAATGCTCTTACTATTTATTTTAAGTGGAATGATGGCCCTTCTAGGTAACTCAAATAAGGTAACATTCTATTTAGAACAATTTTAAATTATATTATTGACCTTCCAACCAATTATCAAAATACCACTCAGCATTTAGCGTATAAAGTATTTCACATTCTGCCTCAGTCATATGCTAAACATATCTTGGAACAGATATTCCCTTTGAATCTTCTCAATTTGACCCATAATTTTCCTTTACTACTTTTTTTCAGATGTTTGGACCAAATTCCAATTTTTATGTTTTTCAAGAAAAGTTAGTATTTTAGAATTCAATACAAATGTTTGAAATTACTAGTTCAATCCTTAAAGCATTAAACCACTCTTTTGAAATGTACATTGGCCGTATTTACTGTAACTTCAAAAATAAATAATTGAACAGATAGTGTAAATGAGATTGATATAGATTAAATAATTATGGTTTCCTTTGCCCAGATAATTTGTTCAATAATTTGTCGGCATACGCTTACATTCAACAACTATCCAGTTCACCTAATGCTATAAGAAATTTTCTGTACTTAGGAGGAAATATGGGAGTAAAAATTTTTTTAAAAAAGTTTCACATTAGATTATTAAACATTTACTCTTAGGCTACCTCTACTTCAAGATAGAGATAACGAAATACTCCCCACACAAGGTAAACACAATGAGATAAATCCATTGCATTTAAGTCCCAAATTGTGTATATCCACTGGCTCCTGGACATTCAGTTTTTAACCCTATAACTATTACATTTTCCATTTACCCTAAGTTTCACCAATATTTTGATTTCTATGAAGTTGAAAACTAAAATATTTCTCTAACTTTCCTAATAATCAGTAAAGAGGAAGCAATGTTATTATTCTGCATCCATTTCCGATATCATTTTGAAAGTACATTGAAACAAAAGGCGATCAAAAAAATGGAGTTGATACACAAATAAATGCTTTAAATAAAAACAAATTAAAATTAAATGAATTATTTAATTTGTAGTTATGATTTCTGAGTTTATAAGTATTATTATGCACTTCCTCCAGATGGCTAGAAAAATGTGATGAATATTAATACCATTGACATAAAAGTATTTTGGTTTTAACATTTAACCTAGTCTTATCATTAAAGTGCTTGAAAGTATAAGATCCAAGCAAGAAAATGTATTTATGCTAAAAGTAATAAAACTCTCACATTGCAATAGAGTACTTGAACAAGTGATAGACTTGATTCTTTTTGAGACTTTATGATATTCTCTTTTTTGACATATTTTTATGACATTCTCTCTTTTCTATTTTATTATATTTCATTTTATTGTGGCAAGAACAAAGCATGACATCTACCCTTTTTAACAAATTTTTAAGCACGCAGTACATTATTCTGGATTACGTGCAAAATGTTGGACAGCACATCTCTAGAGCTTAGTCATCTTGCTTGACTGAAGCTTCACACCCAATAGTTAGTAACTCCCTATTTCTCCCTCTCCTTTGCCCCTGATAACCACCATTCCACTCTTTAATTCACGAATTTGACTATTTAAAATACTTCATATACATGGAACCAAGTGGTATTTATCTTTCTATGACTAGCTTCCTTCGCTCAACCTAATGTCCTCAAGGTTCTTCCATGTGTTGCATATTGCAGAATTCCCTTATGACATTTCTTGCATAACACTCCTGATTCAATTATCTCAAGGAACTTAAAGATTAAGTAATACTGCTTTATTCTTATTGGAAAGATGTAGAAATAATTATTTTTAAATTTCTACATATTTTAGATTACATTTAAATTTTGCATTCTAAATTTTTTTATATATTAAAAAATAAATTACTCAAGATTTTTAAAAACGTAAGACAAAGACACTGTTAGTTTGATTATATGTAATCTATTCTGAATTTCCAAAGGAAGACTTTTAACTGAGAAATGCAACACTGACTGCAATGAAAGATGTTATATGATTTTCAATTGTCATTTCAAGGTGTCCAAAAAAAAATCACGCCTGTAATCCCAGCACTTTGGGAGGCCAAGGTGGGCCAGTCACGAGGTCAGGAGATCGAGACCATCCTGGCTAACACGGTGAAACCCCGTCTCTACTAAAAATACAAAATTAGCTGGGCCTGATGGCACATGCCTGTAATCCTAGCTACTAGGGAGGCTGAGGCAGGAGAATTGCTTGAACCTGGGAGGCGGAGGTTTTGCGGTGAGCCGAGATCGTGCCATTGCACTCCAGCCTGGGCAACAAGAGTGAAACTCCGCCTCAAAAAAAAAAAAAAAAAAATTAGCCGGGGCCGGGCGTAGTGGCTCACGCCTGTAATCCCAGCACTTTGGGAGGCCGAGGCGGGTGGATCACCTGAGGTCGGGAGTTCGAGACCAGCCTGACCAACATGGAGAAACCCCGTCTCTACTAAAAATACAAAATTAGCTGGGCCTGATGGCACATGCCTGTAATCCTAGCTACTAGGGAGGCTGAGGCAGGAGAATGGCGTCAACCCGGGAGGCGGAGCTTGCAGTGAGCCGAGATCGCGCCACTGCACTCCAGCCTGGGCGACAGAGCAAGACTGTGTCTCAAAAACAAACAAACAAAACTCAGTCATCTAGGTGTTTGCAAACCTGAGTTACTTTTGTGAAAATTGTTTCTTTAGTTTTCATCAATACGAGATATTTGATGTCGCGTGGCTGGATCCAACTAAAATAGTAAGGCTCTAACTTTTCACATTTGTTCCATGTCACCAGTCATCAGGTGGAAAAGCGGAAATGCAACACTGCCACGTGTGCAACGCAGCGCCTGGCAAATTTTTTAGTTCGTTCCAGCAACAACTTTGGTCCCATTCTCTCATCTACCAACGTGGGATCCAATACATATGGCAAGAGGAATGCATTAAAGAGAGAGCCACTGAATTACTTGCCCCTTTAGAGGACAATGTAACTCTATAGTTAATGTTTTATGTTCTAGAGATTTCCTGTATAATTTAACACTGCCTTTTTCATTTCCAGTGTGAATATATGGTCTGTGTATCTGATGTTTGTTGCCAGGACATATACATTGTCAAAAGATTGTTTTATATACAGTACTAAGGTCCCATAATAAAAAGATAGTATCTTTTAAAATGAAAGGTTTTTGCTATAGATTTTTATTTTAAAGCATAAAAAAATCATTTTGGGACCTATATCTCAGTGGCACAGGTTTAAGAACAAAGGAGAAAATAGTAGTTTGAACCTCAGTAAATTGTAAACAGCTAATAATAAAGTTATTATTCTTAACATTAGAAAATTAGTAATTGGGCTGCGTGCGGTGGTTCACACCTGTAATCCCAGCACTTTGGGAGGCCAAGGTGGGCAGATCACGAAGTCAGGAGTTCGACACCAGCCTGACCAACATGGTGAAACCCTGTCTCTACTAAAAATACAAAAATTGGCTGGGTGTGGTGGCACGAGCCTGTAATCCCAGCTCTTCAGGAGGCTGAGGCAGGAGAATCACTTCAACCCAGGAGGGAGAGTTTGCAGTGAGCCGAGATTGCGCCACTGCACTCCAGCCTAAGCGACAGGGCAAGACTCCGTCTCAAATTAAAAAAAAGAAAGAAAGAAAAAAAAATTAGTAATTGTAAGTACCCCTGTTAAGCAAATTAGTAATTTTAAGTACCCATGTTAAGCAATTCCTTTTTGCAGATTTCTGAAATGATAGGATGCTGTTTTAAAAACAAAGAAAATCCTGCTCCTGACACAGTCAAAATATTTTTTAAAGTCCACTGTTTCTTGTGCTTGCTGGTACTAAGAGGCTATTTAAAAATACAAAACCACTTTGTATCCATGAGGGTTTCACTGTGTGCTAGCTGCAGTGAGCTTCTATTAAATGTATATGCCCTTTATTCTGTTTAAGTGGCTTTCAGCAAACCTCAATCACATTTTTATGCAGGGTATTGCAAAACAACTTGTGTTCTATTAATCGTGTCTTCAATTAAAAGACCACAGACGTCTAGAAACTATTTGCTGTATAGGAATTATTTCCTTTGTTTAATAAATTGGACATTTCTGGCAGAGGTTATGTGTATGATACACTTTTTTTGATAGCAGCTGCAATGTTGGACAGGAGATGAAATGCTTTGCTTTGAGTCAGATTCTCACAGAATGAAGGGGTGGCCTGCCCCTCCACACCTGTGGGCGTTTCTCGTTAGGTGAAAGGAGAGACTTGAGAAAAGAAATGAGACACAAAAGACAAAATATAGAGAAAGAAAAAGTGGGCCCAGGGGACCAGTGCTCAGCATACAGAAGACGCACGCAGGCGCCAGTCTCTGAGTTCCCTCAGTATTTATTGATCATTATCTTTACCATCTCAGAAAAGGGGAAGTGGCAGGACAATAGGATCATAGTAGGGAGAAGGTCAGCAGTAAGACATATGAATAAAGATCTCTGTGACATGAATAAGTTTAAGGAAAAGTGCTGTGCCTTGATATGCCTATGCAAACATCTCCATAAACCTTTTTAGTGCATAAAGAGCGGCATTGCCGCTAGCACGTCCCACCTTCAGCCCTAAGGCAGTTTTCTCCTACCTCAGTAAATAGAACATACAATCAGGTTTTACACCAAGACGTTCCATTGCCCAGGGACCCACAGGAGACAGATGCCTTTTTCTATCTCAATTGCCCAGAGGCCTTCTTTCCTCTTATACTAATCCTCCTCAGCACAGACCCTTCATGGGTGTCAGGCTGGGGAATGATCAGGTCTTTCCCTTCCCACAAGGCCATATTTCAGACTATCACATGGGGAGAAACCTTGGACAATACCTAGCTTTCCTAGGCAGAGGTCCCTGCAAATACCGCAGTGTATGTATCCCTGGGTACTTGAGATTAAGAGAATGGTAATGACTTTTAACAAGCATACTGCCTTCAGGTACTTGTTTAACATAGCACACCCTGCACAGTCCTAAATCCGTTAAACCTTGAGTCACCACAGCACATGTCTCTTGCAAGGACAGAGTTGGGGGTAGGGTTACAGATTAACAGCATCTCAAATGGAAAACAAAATGGAGTCTCTTATGTCTACTTCTTTCTATGTAAACACAGTAACAGTCTGATCTCTCTTTCTTTTCCCCACATAGAATGTCTGCTTTTCCCTGACTTTGAGTTAGGTACCTATGGAAGTAGCACTAATTCAGATAAACTGCCATCATGCTGCTTTATGCCATTTCTAAAGGCACTCAACTTGTACTTTTAAAAAAATAGGAAAAGTAAGCATTTCAATCTAAGTGGAAATTTGACTCATTGATTTACCTTTCTATGTTAAAATTTCCCTATATGAAGTGTGTCTTAGATTACCAAATTGTAGAGGCTTTTGTTGGTGGTGGTAAGTGGTAGTGGTCATGAGTGTATAGAGGCAGACAAATATATTTATAATACATTTTATGTCATGAATTAATTACATATTGAAATAAATAGGTGAATATATAAATTTATATTTGTGATGTTCACTTATTGGTCCTTCCTTCAAAGTGGACTCAAACCCAGTATTTCAAATTGAATAAGGTACAATTAAATCATAATCTCTCAAACTTATTTGAAAAATTTCCCACAATAGGCTACAGTTTTATTGCATATCATGCCTATATATAATATAAATATGTAAAACATAATATGTAATTTATAATATGCCATAATTTATAATATCAACATTATATTTAGGTTTATAAATATTACATATATGGGTTTGTCATTTAACATTATAATTTATTTCAACTCCCCCATCTCTCTTTCTAGTGTTAACAAATTTTTTTTTTTTTTTTTGAGATGGAGTTTTGCTCTTTTTGCCCAGGCTGGAGTGCAATGGCGCGATCTCAGCTCACTGCAAACTCTGCCTCCTGGGTTCAAGCTATTCTCCTGCCTCAGCCTCCCGAGTAGTTGGGATTACAGGCATGTACCACCATGGCTGGTTAATTTTGTATTTTTATTGTAGACGGGATTTGTCCATGTTGGTCAGGCTGGTCTTGAACTCCCGACCTCAGGTGATCCACCTGCTTCGGCCTCCCAAAGTGCTGGGATTACAGGCGTGAACCACCGCACCCGGCCCGTGTTAACACAATTTTAATGAGTGCATATGATGTTCAAGGACATTGCCTATGGTAGCATACAATTCCCAGGAATTAAACAAGAGGAATTATGAATAGTAATCCAACAACCTCTGGTGCTAGGGATTAAAATATAGTTAGAGTGACTCTATAACACTCTGCAACACAAAGGTTACTATGTGGATACATCAGATATTAATTGTAGATTTTATTCTAAAGTTTATTCATTCAATTTCTTATGAAAGTGAAGCATTTAAACAATTCAGCATATTTCCTTAGTTAGGCTGGTATTTGCAGCTCAGTAAGGAATCAAATACATTAAGGTTGAGAATGCCTTACTGCCAGGGAGCTTACTGAGTGTATTCTCTGGTTTCTCACAACTACTTTGGAAAAAAATAATGAGAATAACTAAATTACTGTAATTAGAGGTACCAACAGTAAAATTTTGGTGACTACGTTTATCTTAACCTTTCTCGATGTGTACATGAAATCACAGGTACCCTTGAGTAACCTGAGTGAGTTAGGCTTCCAAGTGCTAGAATGGGTAGCTAGGCAAGCACGAGCAGGGAAGAGAGGGCTCCCCAACCCTACCCACACCCCCATGTCCCTACTTGCCCAATCCCCAACCAAGAATTATCAGGCGACCATCAACTGATGGTCAGGTAGTTGTTAAATTGTCTCTCTAAAATAATAACTGGTGGCAGCCAGTACCAGGGAAAGGTAGACTCCCAACAGATAGAAAACACCTGAAACTGACAATCAGCTTCCAGATAAGATCTCAGAAGTCGGATAAGTCAGCTCAAGTATGTACACTAAGAGACAAAATGGCAGAGTTTAACTGGTATATGACCCCAAAAATAAATGCAACAAAAACAAAAATATATAAATGGGATGTAATTAAACTAAAAAGTTTCTGCACAGCAAGAGAAATAATAAACAGAGTAAACAGACAACCCACAGGATTGGAGAAAATATTTGCAAACTACACATCCGATAAAGAACTAGTATCTAGAATCTAAAAGGAACTCGAACAAATCACCAAGAAAAAAATAAATAATCCCATTGACAAGTGGGCAAAGGACATGAATAGACATTTACTTTAAAAAAGATATACAAATAGCCAACAAACATGAAAAAAATGTTCAACATCACTAATCATCAGGGAAATGCAAATCAAAACCACAATGAGATACCACCTTACTCCTGGAAGAATGTCCATTATTAAAAAGTCAAAAAACAGGCCGGGTATGGTGGCTCACACCTGTAGTCCCAGCACTTTGGGAGGCTGAGGCAGGTGGATCATGAGGTCAGGAGATGGAGACCATCCTGGCCAACATGGTGAAACCCCATTCCTGCTAAAATACAAAAAATTAGCCGGGCATGGTGGCGCGTGCTTGTAGTCCCAGCTACTTGGGAGGTTGAGGCAAGGGAATCACTTGAACCCAGGGGGAAGATGTTTCAGTGTGCTGAGATGGCGCCTCTGCACTCCAGCCTGGCAACAGGGCAAACCTTCTTCTCAAAAGAAGAAAAAAAAAAAGAAAAAAGTAGAAAAACAATAGATAGTGGTGTAAATGTGGGGAAAAGGGAATGCTTATACAATGCTAGTGAGAATGTAAATTAGTACAGTCTCTATGGAAAAGAGAAAGGAGATTCCTTAAAGGGCTAAAAGTAGGTGTACCATTTGACACAGTAATCCTAGTACTGAGTATCTAACCAAAGGAAGAGAAGTCATTTTATGAAAAACACACTTGCACACATATGTTTATAGCAGCACAATTCACAATTGCAAAGGTGTGAAGCCAACCTAAGTGCCCATCAACTAATGAGAGGGTAAGGAAGATACGGTATTTACCCACAATGGGATACTACCCAGCCATTAAAAGGAATGAAATAATGTCTTTTGCAGCAACTCGGGTGGAGCTGGAGACCATTATTCTAAGCGAAGTAACACAGGAGTGGAAAACCAAAAACTGTATATTCTCACTTATAAGGGCGAGCTAAGCTATAGCTATGAGTTATGCAAAGGCATACAGAGTGATATAATAGACTTTAGAGATTCAGAAGGGGGAGGATGAGAGGGGGCCAGGAATAAAGAACTATAAATTAGATATAATGCACACTTCTTGGGTGGCAGGTACACTAAAATATTAGAATTCACCACAATATAATTCATCCGTGTAACCAAAAACCACTTGTATCCCAAAAACTATTGAAATAAAGAAATGACAATAAATTTTTTTTTTTTTTTTTGAGATGAGTCTCGCTGTTGCTCAGGTTGGAGTGCAGTGGCGCCATCTCAGCTCACCTCAAGCTCCGCCTCCCAGGTTCACACCATTCTCCTGCCTCAGCCTCCTGAGTAGCTGGGACTGCAGGTGCCCGCCACCACGCCCGGCTAATTTTTTGTATTTTTAGTAGAGACGGGGTTTCACCGTGTTAGCCAGGATGGTCTCCATCTCCTGACCTCATAATCCACCCGCCTCGGCCTCCCAAAGTGCTGGGATTGGACATGAATAGACATCACGCCTGAGCCATCACGCCTGGCCAATAATAAATTTTTAAGAAAGAAAATGGCTGGTGTGGTGGTTCACGCCTGTAATCTCAGCACTTTGGGAGTCCGAGGTGGGCAGATCACGAGGTCAGGAGTTCAAGACAAGCCTGGACAACATGGTGAAACCCCGTCTCTACAAAAATACAAAAATTAGCCGGGCATGATGGTGAAAACCTGTAATCCCAAGTACTCGGGAGGCTGAGGTGGGAGAATCGCTTGAACCCAGGAGGCAGAGATTGCAGTGAGCCAAGATAGCACCACTACACTCCAGCCTGGGTGACAGAGGAAACTCTGTCAAAAGAAAAGAAAAGAAAAGAAAAGAAAAGAAAAGAAAAGAA
>NW_012112030.1:17307509-17358673 GCF_000951035.1 Colobus angolensis palliatus
GAGAGGAGAGGAGAGGAGAGGAGAGGAGAGGAAAGGAAAAGGAGAAAGGAGAGGAAGCTAACTTATCTTAAGATCACATAGTAAGGGTGGATTCAGGATTGAAACGCAGGTATATTGACTCTGAAGACCAGAAAATGTCTCTACATCATGTCCAAATAAAAATATTTTTCTTTTACTCCCACTTTGCACTGTGTTTTATTGAATGTCAGACCATGCCAAATCAGTTTGTCTTGAAACTGGACAAACAGGTCAGGCAAAAGAAGAATGAGACTAAAATAGTTATCACCTTGTCTGACATTGTGAATAACAATTTTTACCCTACCCATTATGGAATACTTTTGTTTTGTTTTATTTTGTGTTTTAAGGTTTTAACTGGAAGAAAGTTAAAAAAAATTCAATACACTTATTAAATATTTCCAACACTGAAAGATTGCTGGTAGCACATCTTTTTTTCCTTCTAAAATCCAAATGGGATTGTTCTTCTTTGTTCTGTATACAACTAAGAAAATTTTCTTTTATGGTTCAATAAAACCTTTACCGACTAAATAGACCCACATCCTGGTCCCTTAATGTCCTTCCCATGGAACTTTGGTCTATATTTTCATCTGCCTTATTACTGCTTCCCTTGTGCATTAACCATCCCATACCCCACACTCACCTGCCTCCACGTTCTTGCTTATACAACTTACTCCCTTGAAATATCCTTTCCTCACCTCTGGGATCTACACTGTACCCTGGTTCTGCTCAAAGACCACACTGTCCGTAGAGCCTGTCATGATTCTTTCAGTCATACATAGATAAGAGTCTTACACAGATAAGAGTCTATGTAAATACAGGTTCTGAATTTACAGACGTTCACTCAGTGACTGAACATATTTAGTTAGCTTATTTTTATACTTGATGTGATATTAGTGGTTGGGATTTTGAGACCACCTTGAAGAAGTTCACAGGCTCTACCTTATTTTTTGGGTATGTATGCACAAGTGTTATTTCCCCATCCAGCCTGTAAACTAACTGAGGTCAAGGATGTATGAGTCATCTCTGTAATCCCCACAACATTTAAGCCCATTACTTGCCTATAACAGATGCTCAATACATGTTGGTTGACTACATTTACTCTATGAATAACGAAAAAACAAATTATTTAAATATAGATTTATAATTTAATACAGTGTGATTAAGTTGACAGAGTGTGGCATCTTATACTCCCTTTGTAAAACAGGGATAGTAATATCTATCTTGCATAGTTTTCTTGAAGATAAGAAATAAAATATGCGAAGTATCTGGTATATCTTTAATGTCCGATAAGTGATAACTCAATTAACAAAGATAACTACACAAACCAAAGAATGGTATGGTATTACAGCGGGGACTTTTTAAATTAATTTTATTAAGAATTTTAAAAGAGACAGAGAAGAAAATAAGTCAGTCACAAAAGCAGGTACAAAACAATGCAGAGAAAGGTTCAAAGATGAACAAAAAGGGAAACAGAATAATGAAATTAATCTCCCCAAATCCTAAATAAGATTTGCATAAGTAGATACCTTCTCTGCTCAAATAACAAAATGACACAAAGAAACTTGTACTGCACAACCACATCTAGAATTACAAAATTTTTAAAGAACCGTAAAGATACTGGTTCTGAAAATCCACTGCTTCTCCGTGGGAACATTCCTTATGCTATTTAGAACAAAGGTTATCATTACTAAGAAGTGGCACACAAACCCTTGAAAGGATATTGCAGACAATATAGAAACAGCATATCTGGTAAGTTTATCAGGGTTGTAAGTAGATTAGAGGAGCAGGAAGAAATTCTAAAATTCTAAAACGATATAATTTAAGTAGTGAGAAATCTTACCACATAGATAACAAACTGCATTAATAAACACTTTAAAAATTGAAATCATGGATAGGCATTATAAAAAGAAAAATTAAACATATCAAAAAATGTGTCCACTTAGTTTTTTTTAACCATGAGAACACTTGGACACAGGAAGGGGCATATCACACACCGGGACCCGTCGCAGGGCAGAGGGATGGGGGAGGGATAGCATTAGGAGAGATACCTAACGTAAATGACACGCGTATACATATGTAACAAAGCTGCACGTTGTGCACATGTACCCTAGAACTTAAAGTATAATAAAAAATAAAATAAAATAAAATAAAATGAAGAAAACTAAAAAAAAAACAAAAACAAAAAAAACACACCTTTTTTACCTTCATGGACATAATGCCCTGATTATCACATAAATATACAAATACAAAACCTCTGGAACTGAAATGCTGAAAATTTAGTATAAGCTTACATGAAAGCTAAGAGGCTGTAGTCCCACATACAGCTATAACTGTTATAAAACTCTGTTCCGGTTTCTGATCATTCACTTCTTTGTATAGACTCCATGCCTCCACTTTAGTAAATAGAAATAACCTGATCAAGCAACAGATCTGGAGCAGAAACTCTGTCCAGAATTTACTCCATAAACTTCTATAATGTGAAACTCATTCTTGTGCATAATAAGTGCTTTTTAGTCAAAGAATCTCTCACTCAAAGACAAATCCTTCTTGAAATAAAAACTCTCATCAATATCAAATAAGAGTTGAAGTTAGCTAACAGCTGGTTAAGAGCAAAGCCCTAGGAGAACAGGATAGGCACCTTAAGCAAGAACATTGGTAGAGGAATGGTAGGGGTAAACTGTAAGGAAAGCAAAATGGAAAAAGAGCAAAAGAGAAGGGCATGAAGGAGTCCTGTTACCGTACAATGTCTCTGGTTGGGCTTTGAGAGCCATATACATTTGCAATCACTTTTCTTCACACATCTGGGTGTGATAAGGATTTAAAGCACCTATTTCACTCCGGTTTTGAAATCCTAATATGTTAACCTGGAGGATGGGTAGAGGAGGCTGGCACGACAAGACAGGGAAAGGAGCAAGACAACAGAAACATTTGTTTTTCTGAAGCTTCATCAGCCTTCTGAAAACAGTATTTGATCCTTATGAGGTGCTTAGAAACCATATTTTTCCAGAACCCTTCCTGCAGAAAAGCCACTGGAAAATAAAAGAGGATATGAACCAGAACCAAGCCCGTGGAGCACCCAGATATTCAAACTCAGTTTTCAGAGCTTCATTTGATTTTAAGTTTATGATTATTATCTGGCTATACCAAGAGATATTGTCTAAGTGTTTTCAACTTTCATATTAAAGTAAAATTTAAAATTTAAAGAATGTCCTGCTGTGATGCTGAAGAGCAAAAAAATCAATAGGACAGTGAAAGATACTACAGTAGAGTCATTGGTGCAGTGGGAAAGACAGGATTTTTTGAATCAGGCAGACATTTGTTAGGATACTGGCTCTTTTTTAAAACTTTGTGTACATATCTTGACTTCTTTTTGCTTCAACTTTCTTATTTATATATTTTTTTAAAATCTGCCTTGCAAAGATATGAGGATGAAATAATGTATAAAAAGCTCTTAGCATATAACAATACCTAGTGATAAGGTTTGACTGTGTCCCCAACAAAATCCCATCTTGAATTGTAGCTCCCATAATCTCCACATATTGCGGGAAGGACCCTGTGGGAGGTCATTGAATCGTGGTGGTGGGTTATTCCCATGCTGTTCTCATGATAGGGGATACGTCTCATGAGATCTGATGGCTTTATAAAGGGCAATTCCCCTGTACTTCTCTCTTGACTTTTGCCATGTAAGACGTGTGTTTGCTTCTCCTTCACCTGCCATGATTGTGAGGCCTCCCCAGCCATGTGGAACTGTGAGTTCATTAAATCTCTTTTTCTTCATAAATTACCCAGTCTCAGATATTTCTTCATAGCAGTATGAAAATGGACTAAAGCAGTAAATCGGTACCAGGATTAGTGGGGCGCTGCTGTAAAGATAACTAAAAATGTGGAAAAATGTGGAAGCAACTTTGGAAATGGGTAACAGGCAGAGGTTGGATAGTTAGGAGGGTTGAAGAGAAAACAGGAAAATGTGAGAATGTTTGGAACTTCCTAGAGACTTGCAGGGCTTGGGAGACAGGAAAATTTCGGAAAGTTTGGAACTTCCTAGAGACTTCTTGAATGGCTTTGATCAAAACACTGATAGTGATATGGACAATGAAGTGCAGGCTGAGGTGGTCTCAGATGGAGATGAGGAACTTCTTGGGAACTAGAGCAAAGGTGACTCTCGCTATGCTTAAGCAAAGAAACTGTTGGTTTTTTGCCCCTGCCCTAGAGAATTTTTAACTTGAGAGAGATAGGGTATCTGATGGAAAAAATTTCTAAGCAGCAAAGCATTCAAGAGGTGACAGAGCATAAAAGTTTGGAAAACTTGCAGCCTGACAATGCAGTAGAAAAGAAAAACCCATTTTCTGGGGAGAAATTCATGCCAGCTGAAGAAATTTGCATAAGTAACAAGAAGCCAAATGCTAATCACCAAGATGATGGGGAAAATACCTTCAGGGCTTGCCAGAGACCTTCACAGCAGTCCCTCCCACCCCAGGCCCCGAGTCTTAGGGAGGAAAAATGATTTCCAGGGCCCTCCTGCTGTGTACATCCTTGGAACTTGGTGCCTTGCATCCCAGCCACTACAGTCGTGGTTAAAGGGGCCAAGATACAGCTCGAGCTGTGGCTTCAGAGAATGCAAGCCCCAAGCCTCGGCAGCTTCCATATGGTATTGACCCTACGGGTGCACAGAAGTCAAGAATTGAGGTTAGGGAACCTCTACTTAGATTTCAGAAGATGTACAGAAACGCCTGGATGTCCAGGCAGAGGTTTGCTGTAGGGGCAGGGCCCTCATGGCGAACCTCTGCTAGGGCAGTGCAGAAGGAGCATGTGGGGTTGGAGTCCCCCCACACAGAGTCCCCAGTGGGATACTGCCTAGTGGAGCTGTGAGAAGAGGGCCACTGTCCTCCAGCCCCCAAAATGGTAGATCCACCAACAGTTTGTACCGTGCACCTGGAAAAACCACACAGACACTCACCAGCCCATGAAATCAGCCAGAAGGAGCACCATATCCTACAAAACCGCAGAGGTGAAGAGGTCCAAGGCTATGGAGGTCCACCTCTCGCATCAGCATGACCTATATGTGAGACATGGAGTCAAAGGAGATCATTTTGGAATGTTAAGGCTTAATGACTGCCCATTGGATTCTGGACTTATGTGGGGCCTGTAGCCCCTTTGTTTTGGCCAATTTCTCCCATTTGGAATGGGTATATTTACTGAATGCCTGTACCCCAATTGTATCTAGGAAGTAACTTGCTTTTGATTTTGCAGGCTCATAGACAAAAGGGACTTGCCTTGTTTCAGATAAGACTTCGAACTTGGACTTTCGAGTTAATGCTGAAATGAGTTAAGACTTTGGGGGACTGTTGGAAGGGCACATTGTGTTTTGAAATGTGAGGACATAAGGTTTGGGAGGGACCAGGGGCAGAATTATGTGGTTTGACTGTGTCTCCACCCAAATCTCATTTTGAATTATAGCTCCCATAATCCCCATGTGTCATGGAAGGGACCCAGTGGGAGGTAATTGAATCATGGGGGCAGGTTTTTCCCATGCTCTTCTTGTGACAGTGACATTTCACAGGATCTGATGGTTGTATGAAGGGCAGTTCCTTTGTGCTTCTCTCTTGCCCGCCACCATGTAAGATGTCCTTTGCTCCTCCTTCTTCTTCCTCCATGATTGTGAGGCCTCCCCAGCCATGTGAAACTATGAGTCCATTAAACCTCTTTTTCTTTATGAATTGCCCTGTCTCGGTTATTTCTTCATAGCAGTATGAAAATGGACTAATACCCCTAGCAATACAACACTTTAGTAAATTTTAACTGTAATCGTTAACTAAAATTCTAGGATACTGTGGCATTGACCAAAGCATGAAGTGCTCAAAAATATTATGCCACTTCACTACTTTCATATATGGCCCTTTCTTGATTCTAAGACTTCTGAAAAAAAAATAAATAAATATGTAAGCCCACAGGTCAAGATGTTTAGGAAATTTTAATAGCTGCAACTGGTAAAATGCTCTAAGTGTAGGATTTGTCTTCCAGAGTACATGCAAACATAGACCTAGCCCCTTTTGTACCTCATCATTATAAATACCATAATACAGCAATCCAATGGATGCTTAAATGTGACTATTTTTAAGACATAATGTACTGAGCCTCTTCAATAGCTTTAAAATCTCACACATCTGTAGTACATGTTGTCCTGCCAATATATGCGAGTTTAGGAGCTGAACAACCTAAAATGGGTAATGTACTACTTTACAGCCAAATATGAGCTAGGGTCACTGTAACCAGTAATCTGAGGTAAATTGTTTTTTCATCTATAGTAGAGGAAGGCATCAAGATATCAATTTACTTGTCAAAATAGTTATAATTATTACAGGTACATTGTACTATATGTTTGTATCTGGAAATTAGCCTCTGTAAAGCTTATGTTATTACCACCTACACATTTTGCTTTCTCATTTTTCTTATAAATATATATTTAAAACTTTATTTAGTCATAGAAATACTCACAAATATGGCCAAAATGTTATGCAGATAAGACTTATTAACAAGTTAAGATCCAGATGTAGATTAAGACTTATTAAGTCTTATTCAATGCAGATAAGATTTATTCACAAGCTAAGATCTTAAGTTAACAAATGATTAGTGTGCCAACTGGAAACCAGAAATTCAAAACACAGTCTAACCTCTGCACTCTTCCATATCCATATGAAGAACTTATTTTTTCATGTAAATGGAACAAAATATATTATTGCAAAATCAAAGATTTTTTGATGTGACATTATAGTTCATATTGAACTTAGCTATTAGACAGCCTGACCAGTAAGTACCATCTAGCATGGATTTTAACACCAAGATTTACAGCATAAAGAGTAGGCACACACATACAAATCACCAATGGCATAAATGCCACTAAGAAATGAAGAAAAAAAATCATGCACCCACAGAGATACAAGAAAGAAAATGAATAGGAAAAGTAAACTATCTCATTTCTTCTTCAAAATAAAATGCTTCCTATGGGCTTTTTATTATATAATGCTATTATATTACTAATTATAGTATACAATTATATTATATTACTAATGTACTTTTATGTTAAAATTAAATTACTTTTAATGGCAAAAAGACACAATTACTTGTACACCAGCCTAATATTTACATACTGTTTCTTCATTTTAAAATGCAAATACATGTATACTGTTACACTAGATTACCTTGTTATATTCTTATAAAAATAGATGGGATCACAGATAGTTACTATCAAAAATGTGTGATTTGTAAGACAAAAATGCTGGTGAACTATGTTCACATTACTAGCTATTTATTTCTAGAGTTTTATAGAAAACTTTAAACCACAGAAAGATATTTGTAGTGTCAGGAGGTGCCTGACCATACGGGCCAAACTTAAGTAAACATATATAGTTTTGAGTTTCTAAATTACTGTTGCATACTTTATTTTACTCAAAAAACATTGTCATATGGACCTTAGACCATGTCTGATGTCCACAAAAAGGAAAAGAATGTAAACTTGTGAAAGATAGCCTTTTAAAAATCTGAAATACAAACATATTTATAGTTAAAATGATGATAAGGTTTGTAAAACGCAGTGCAGGAGGTTGTGGAAGAATAAAGATACTATTTTCTTGTGCCCCAACTTCTAAATTCCCCCAATAACATTTCCCAGTCTACATTTTCCTAATTTATTTTCCCTGTCTTGCAAACATTTACATCATATATTGCACTTGGATGACATTTTGGAACACCCAAGCTGCTACTGTAACAATGGAGTTGATACTAACTTTTAAATCCAAATAACAGAAATATTTCTGATGCTTTGGTAATTGCCAAGGGGCCATCTTGGCAGATCTCTTAGGCTTCCTAGAATTGATTCAAATAGGAGATAACTAAATCTTCTTTTGCTGAATCCTAAAAAGATTAGATATCCACATAGCATATACAAAATGAGATAAATTATGTAAAGTCCCTCTTAGAGAGCCTGAAATGTTATAAATTTCAATAATTGGTAGCTCCTGCTGCTAGACAAATTAACTGAAAAGTTGTCAGCCTTCAGCTCCGTCTTGTCCTTGTTCTGCCGCTAAGTAGCAGTATTAAGTAACCCCTAAGCCATTTTTTATTTTCTGTCCCCATTTCAAAGGTAGGACACGTCTTTGAACACTTATTTGTTTTGGCTGTGTTACAAGAAATAACAATTTCAAGAGATTTTAAACGTATACATTTCTGAAATTTTCCATGTAAACGTAACAAAATATTACAGCAAAATCAAAGATTTTTCTGACATTATAGTTCATACTGAATTTAGATATTAGACAGCCCTACCAATGAGTCCCATTTAGCATGGATTTTAACACCAAGATTTACAGCATTATTATAAGTGATGAATTCTCCTTTAAAAATATCTATTTATAGAGGAGCCCAAATTTGATTCAAATACTTTGACTGTCCTTATCAATTTCCATCTCATGGAGATGATGACATGCCTCTGAAACAAAACCTATTCCATGATTCATGATGTTGTCTGTAAGTTAAATGGTAATATATATATATAAGCTGAAAAACTAGTAACAGCATGCCAAAGTGAGGAGAGTTGCAGAAGGAAAAATTATAATCCTAGTGTCTTTCTGAGCATAAGGACAATATTTACCGAAAGAGGTGTGTTATTGAAAAATACTCGAAAGTTGTGATAATGCACTGTTGTACTACCAAGCAATATTTACATTTGAAAAGGATAGTAGGCGCAGGTAACTTGAACAAATGGGATGTATATGGTGATATTAGAAAAGAGGCTAGTTCTTCCTCCACTGCCTATCACATTCATTTTATAGGGCCAGTTTTGTTTTGTTTTAGTTTTGTTTTTTATTTTTTTTTAATTCCGCTGACACTAACTGTAATCTCAAACAGGCTGCACTACTTTCCGTTGACATTCAAAAGAAAAAAAAAAAGCCCTCTGG
Organism: Colobus angolensis palliatus; assembly: GCF_000951035.1. Lineage (NCBI taxonomy): Eukaryota > Metazoa > Chordata > Mammalia > Primates > Cercopithecidae > Colobus > Colobus angolensis. The sequence goes on from NW_012112030.1 coordinate 17,316,482, forward strand.
TCACTTTTAGTTCCCCCAAAAGGCGCAGTTCTGGATTAATATGTCTAGTTCACTTCGCACTTCATGTAAATCAAATCTCCTTCCCTCCCACTGTATCAGGTTCAAAGTCTACATTTGAGAAAGCGGGTCTAGGTTATTTCTCTATTTTTCATCCTAATTTCTCTCCTTCTGCCTTCCTTTTTCTCCTACAATTGAACAAAGCTGTTCTATCTCCTCTAGAGTTGAAACTTAAAGGGGAAGAGTTAATGAAGGAAGAAATGTCTTCCTTGATTCCTTTGCTCAGGGCAGTATCTAAAACTGACTCTTTCTCTTAAGGCCACTTTCTTGAATTCTTTGGAGATCCCACCCCTCATTCATGGTCTGACACCTGCAGTATCTTTGGCAGGGTAAATGCATCTCCTCTGACTAGTCACATCCAATTTCTCCCTGCAACTTTAGATATTCAACATACACTTTTAGCCTCTTTCTACTAAACTCTCATCACTACTCCATATGATCCAATCATTCTGGATGTAAGACAGCCCCAAACTAGCTCTGAGTAACCCATTGCTGGCTGGTGTGAAGCTCTTTTTTAAATGTGGCCCTCTCTTCAATTCACCTCCTGGCAGGTGGATCCAGCCACAGCCTTTTGCCTTTTAGATGTCTTAAATTTCTTAAATATGAATTGGACGCCAGTCCCCTGTGTCTCCTAAACTGCAGAGGACAAATATAAAGCACTCTGAGCAAACTTAAAGTTATGCTCCCTAGGCTTTAAATCAGAAGAAAGAATAGCTTACCTTTCCCTAACACAAGTGAAAGTGGGACTCACAGTACAACTCTCTCTACAGAAACGACTTTTATCTTTATCTCTACCCTTTGATCTCTAGTGCACCTCTTTACCTGTAAAACCTGTTACACATACCAGCAATGAGAGTTTTCACAAACCCTGTTCTTGTATATTTTACAACTTTATTTTACAAGTTCCCTAGGTGGTCTAAAACAGGTTCTCCAAACCAAGGTATACGAATATTTAGAATGCATAAAATTTTCCAAGGGGTACATGAACATGAATAGTTTTAAGAGAAGTCACTTTCAATTCTTCATTTTCCATGTAGACCCTTTTGAAAAGCCAACCTCTCTGAAAATGTATCTTAAGTTTAGTTATCATGCTAGTCCTTCTTTCCCAACCTTTGGCCTCTGCGTAATTTCCTTTTCAAATGTTACAAAAGGAAGGACTTATCTCTCACCTATTTTAAATCTTACTGTGGCATATTTCATCCTCCTTTCCTATTATCAAATAATTCATGCTTCCTGGGGTAGAATCACATGAGACCATATTTCTCTAAGTCTCCTGTTTAGCACTGGACAAATTTACCTTATGTTTTGTAGTTAATTTTCCAAGAGAAGATTTCATTGTACACTTAAAATCAGAATATATATATATGCAGATAAAGATCAAGATCACGTTATGAGAACAGAACTGATAACAAACCCTCTATCAATCTAGCAATAAGTAGAACACAGACATGGTTCACACTGCACAGTGATTGCTTCCCCAAAAGCAATCTAGGTAACAATGCATTAAACCTTAGAAAACCAGTTTCCTTTATTTAAGATTAATTACTCCTGCTCAGAGAATGATAAACTGATTCTACTAGATTCATAATAAGAAACATAACCATTTTCAATTGTGAAAGAAATTCTAATCAATATAGATATAAAATTCTCAAAAATATTTATTTCTATTGCTCTGTCAAGATTTTTGAAGCTGCTTAGAGACCAACCAGATTAAAAATTCTTAACTTGGCAAAGATAAATAAATCTTTGCTCAGCTTATCAAAGAAAGTTCTGCAATAGACAATGTCCAATTTAATTTTTTTAGGCTGATATAATCTATGTGTAGCTTCAAAAACAAGGTGACTATAAGAGATAAACAGATATTGTGAGTAATCCTTTTTACAATATAGATAAAATTGTAAGGTATATTTCTCAGAAATCAGCAAAATGAAAGATTCTAATAATTAACGTATTTTTCTGTAAAAATTTTGAATGTTTTCAACAAACTTGAAAGAAAACCAACGTATCAATTGACAGCAATTTTTGATATTGCAACACAATTTGAATTTTGACATAACTATAGAGGGTTCAAATAAACAAGTGACATTACTGTAGTAAAATGCCTTCCCTCAACAACATCTTCATGTAAACATATTTCCTAGTGCTTACCTCTATAAAATAATAACAGAACTGATAATAAACCTTGTATCAATCAAGCAATAAGCAGAGCATAGCCATGGCTCAACATTGCACAGTGACCTTCGTAGAGAAAATATAAATCTAGGGTGTCTGTAAGTGAAAACCCCCTTTCCAGATTAGGTGCTCATAGATTTCAAGAAAGAAACATGGGCCCATGCACAAGACAGTGCATCAAAAGACAGTGTCTATGTACATCTTTCTTCCCATTCTGGTCAGCTTGCCTTAGTGGCTCAGCAACAGTATAAAATATTGGGCCAGTGCAGTGGTCTGTAATCCCAGCACTTTGGGAGGCCAAGGTGAGCAGCTTATTTAAGTCCAGAAGCTTGAGGCCAGCCTTGGCAACATGGTGACACCCCATCTTTACACACACACACACACACACACACACACACACACAAATTAGCCAGAAGTCGTGGTGCATGTCTGTAGTCCCAGCTACTAGGGAGGCTGACACGGGAGGATCTCTTTAGCTCAGGAGGTAGAGGCTGCAGTGAGCTGTGATCGTACCACCACACTCCAACCTGAGTGACAGAGTGAGAGTCTGTCTCAGAAATAACACACACACACACACACACACACACAAAACAAAAAAAAAAACGCAAGGAAAAGAAATGTGCAGGGAGACATACTGCAGTTAGAGCAAGCTATTCCTGAACAAGGTGATATGGCCACCTCTACAAAATTAGCTGTGCACAGAGAAGAAAAAGTGCTTAGAATGCTGGTCCTGGGGAATAGTAAATTATCCCAGCAAGAGGCTTGCATAACATTTTTTTTTTATATTTAGATATTTTTCAACACCTGGGAGTGGGTGGTACACTCAAGCCACTAATACCAATGGCTAAAAAGCTTAATTCACATAAAATAACAGATCCTTCCACTGATATTTTGCTAACAATTGCTTACCATCTTGTCAGGAAGATGATGATGATAGTAACATAGCAGGCACTTAACAAAGCACCATAAGTGTGCTGTGAAATAAGCAAGCTAATCTTATGAAAATCAGGAACAAATAAAGGTTGCCAGCTAATATCATTATTATTCATCACTGTTTTGATATTTTTTGCATTAGCTAATACAAGCAAATGAGAAAATGAAATTAATACATAAATATTGTAAATTTAAAAACAAAATATATTTAATTATAGAAAATTACTAATACTTGCAAAACACAAAAAAGTTCCTATATTGTAATTAATAAAAGAATTTCATACAGAAACATGATACAAAATATATAAAACCAAAGGCTTTTCTTTATACTGGCAGTATAATACAAAAATTAAAATAAAAATGAAATAGCATTCACAATAACAATCGAACTATAAAGTACCCCAGAAAACTTTAACAAAAATGTGCAACTGTATGAAGAAGAATACAAAATTTTATATTGAAGTTCATCTTGCATGAATTAAGAAAAACTATCATGCTTACTGGACCAAAGAAAACCCATAATATTATTAAAACCTTTATCTTTCCTAAATAAATATAAATATATAATGCAATTTTAAACATAATTTTATTGAGATACTAATTTTTATTTGAATTTTCCTTTATAATTTTAAATTATTTTTAATTTTAATTATTTTTTATTTTGTTTATTTCTACTTTTTAGTTTGACTTTAAATTTTACAAGGAAGAATAAATATGTAAGATTTGCCTAAAAATATTGAAAAAGATGGTAGGTACCTGACATAGGAGATACTAAAGCCTTCTGTGATATTAATTTGATTAAAATACCATGTTATGACCACAAAAAATGTACAAGTTACTGTACAAAACTGAGTTTATAACTACAACCAATATAAATATAAATGAAAATGTGTTATATGATAACTACTTCAGCAGAAATATACATATACATAATAAATACATAATAGCTCAGCAGAGAAAGTATAGCTTATTTAATAAATGATTTTATTTTATTATTATTTTTTTTTGAGACAAAATCTCGCTCTGTCGCCCAGGCAGTGGCCGGATCTCAGCTCACTGCAAGCTCCGCCTCCCAGGTTTACGCCATTCTCCTGCCTCAGCCTCCCCAGTAGCTGGGACTACAGGCGCCCGCCACCACGCCCGGCTAGTTTTTTGTATTTTTTTTTTTTAAGTAGAGACAGGGTTTCACCATGTTAGCCAGGATGGTCTCGATCTCCTGACCTTGTGATCCGCCCGAGTCGGCCTCCCAAAGTGCTGGGATTACAGGCTTGAGCCACCGCGCCCGGCCAATAAATGATTTTATAATTATAATTAGATCTTCATTCAGCAAAAAAAGAGTGGTATTCCTGCATAATGCCATGTTTAAAGATGAAAAAGAGCATGGATTAGGGATTTTAATGTTAAAATAAAATGTAAAAAACTGTGAAAAATAAGAGTAATGTTAGGTTAAAGAAAAACTTTTATAAAAAAGACAAAAAAATAAGAAACTATAATGGAAAAAAATTATAGAGTCTACTTCTTTAATAGTACAAATTTACACAAAGGGAAAAAATACCATAAATAAGTTTTTTAAAAAATAGAGAACACGTTTGAAATGTATATGAGAGGTAAGCTTTATAACTCTAATGTAAAATAGAGAACTTCTACAAATTGAAAAGAAAAAGCAAATGTGGGTAAAATGTATGAACTGAGGTTTATAAAAGAGGAAAATGGCAAATAGACAAAAATTATTATAACCTTTTTATAAAAGATGCTAAATCTCACTAGTATCCAAGGAAATGTGATTGAAAAGTAGCACAATACCCTCATTTTTGCATATAGTAAATTAAAAAAATTTTTTGAAAGATTTATCACATACAATGGAATGGGGTGGAGAAGTGATGGGATTGTATATTGCAGCACACGATGTTTCTTCGTTCCACTTTTGGAAATTCATTCTGCAGAAATAGATATTCTTATCTAAGGGTTTATGGACTAACCATGATTTAGATATACATGCTGACCTAGAGGGATGTCCATAGTTCATAAATGATTACAGCAACAAGTCAAGATATGTATGTAATGATGATCCTATATTTGTGAGTAAAAGTTGTAGGGGAGCATATGTGTATAATTACATACATCATGTATGTTTTACGTGAGCATAGAAAGAAATGTAAAAAGATATGCGCAAAATTGATTTTCTTATATACTCCTCTGTTACTTGGCTTTGAAAAAATAATGTTCTCATTTTTGAACTTTAATAGCAAACTCAAAAAAAATGTGTATATGTGAGTGTTAAGTGTGTAGCTATGTACGTTATAGACAACTGATGTTCTAAGATTTCTAGAGAGAGAGAGACATGTGAAGAACACGGGGCTTGATCAGAATTGGAACAATGATTGTGGAAGAAATGGATAAACAAAAAGGGACTTTCCAGGCCAATGACAAGACAGGAGAAAAACAACATTATCCAGAATCATTTAGACATACTTCTAATGCTCCAAGCCACTTGTAACTACATATTTAAAAACTCAAAATGTAAACCTGTATCTGTGCATGCATAAACAAACAATATTATTATTACTGCACAAAACGAATCCTGCATTAAACAGAATTGTCATTGCTATAGGAATGTATAAACAAAATAATTAGAAAACCCAAAGAATCTTATAACTAAGCATTAAATCTTCTTACGTTTTTCCAAGTAAAAATGACTGAATTGCAACCCATTAAACTTCATTTAACCCAAATAAATGAAGGACTTTTACCTTAGCATTCACCAACATCACCATTCTTTGTTGCTTCCATACTGTAAGATCATCGGAGTTTTTAAAAATTACATATTGAGTAGCCAGTATGAATAAAGCACCTCACACGTGTAAGCTGGAGCTTCTTGTTCGTCAGAGAAGCAGAGTTGTAAATAAAAGGATCTTTGTTTATGTAAGTTTTAATCCTTTAGTTAAGTTTCTTTGGCTCTGATGGTTGCATAAAACAGGTTATAATCTTGGAAACAGGTTCTAAGATTACTGTACTCACTTGGAACCAGAGGCTCCTCCTTGTTTTTTTCTTTTGGTTGCTGTTTTTTTAAACAGTTGACTCTTATGTGGCCTTGGCTCCAATATCCTGTTGAAAAACCTCAGTTAATGGCACTAAACTTTGCTGAGCGTCAATTTTCTCAGATTTTTTCTTTTGTGATTAAGGCGACTTTAACAAATCTCTTATAAATCAAAGACAACATGTTAATTTACTCATTGAGTCAATTGATACACATATATTTGAGCATGAGTTCAATTTTCATTGTAGCTGGATATCCAAGAAAAAATGACACCAAAACAGGAATGAGCTTGAAAACAGAGTTGATGTAGACAAACATATTAATTTCTATGGGATGCCACTGACATTTTTGAACAGTAGACTGAGATGCAAAAACCAGTGTCTACAGATTATTCTATCAGTAACTTTATAGCTGGATGGGATAAGTAAAAGATTAGGGGCTATGTAAAGAAATTAGGTGGTCATATCCAGGTGTAATTTGTAATGGAGTGGATAAAATAGTGGGATTGATTTTTTTTAATTTTGTGGGGAAAAGAAAGAGAGATCAGACTGTTACTGTGTCTATATAGAAAGAAGTAGACATAAGAAACTCCATTTTGTTCTGTATTTGAGTTGCTGTTAATCTGTGACCCTACCCCCAACCCTGTCCTTGCAAGAGATATGTGCTGTGGTGACTCAAGGTTTAACGGATTTAGGACTGTGCAGGTGTGCTTTATTAAACAAGTGCCTGAAGGCAGCATGTTTGTTAAAAGTCATTACCATTCTCTTAATCTCAGGTACCCAGGAACATATACCCTGTGGAAGGTCGCAGGGACCTCTGCCTAAGAAAGCTAGGTATTGTCCAAGGTTTCTCCCCATGTGATAGTCTGAAATATGGCCTCACAGGAAGGGAAAGACCTGATCGTCCCCCAGCCTGACACCTGTGAAGGGTCTGTGCTGAGGAGGATTAGTATAAGAGGAAAGAAGGCCACCTAGTATAGCAGGATGAGCCACAGACAAAACTCCTCAGACACCGAAATAAAGAAGGAAGGGGTTTATTCAGCTGGGGCATCGGCAAGACTTCTGTCTCAAGAGCCAAGCTCTCCAAGTAAGCAATTTCTGTCCCTTTTAAGGACTCACAACTCTAAGGGGGTGCATGTGAGAGGGTTGTGATTGATTGAGCAAGCAGGGGGTACGTGACTGGGGGCTGTGTGCACCAGTAATTAGACTGGAACAAAATAAGATAGGGATTTCTATACAGTGCATTTCTATACAATGTCTGTAATCTATAGACAACAGAACCAATTAGGTCAGGGGTGGATCTTTAACTACCAGGCCCAGGGTTCGGTGCCGGGCTGTCTGCCTGTGGATTTCATTTCTACCTTTTAGTTTTTACTTCTTCTTTCTTTGGAGGCAGAAATTGGGCATAAGACAATATGAGGGGTGGTCTCCTCCCTTGCTGGCGGTTGAGATAGAGAAAGACATCTGTCTCCTGCCCATCCCTGGGCAATTGAACATCTCAGTATAAAACCTGATTGTATGTTCTATTTACTGAGATAGTAGAAACCCGCCTTAAGGCTGAAGGTGGGCCCTGCTGGTGGCAATGCTGCTCTTTATGCACTAAAAAGGTTTATGAAGACGTTTGCATATGCATATCAAGGCACAGCACTTTTCCTTAAACTCATTCATACCACAGAGATCTTTGTTCATATGTCTTTCTGCTGACCTTCTCCCTACTATGATTACTATGATCCTATTGTCCTGCCACTTCCCCTTTTCCGAGATGGTAAAGATAATGATCAATAAATACTGAGGGAACTCAGAGACCAGTGCTGGTGTGGGTCTTCTGTATGCTGAGCACCGGTCCCCTGGGCCCACTTTTTCTTTCTCTATACTTTGTGTCTCATTTCTTTTCCCAAGTCTCTTGTTCCAGCTAAGGAGAGACGCCCACAGGTGTGGAGGGACAGTCCACCCCTTCATAATTTTTTTTTATATTCCAGGATACATGTGCAGGGCATGCGGGTTTGTTACATAGGTAAACATGTGCCATGATGATTTGTTGCACCTATCAACCCGTTAACTAGGTATTAAGCCCCACATGCATTAGCTGTTTATCCTGATGCTCTCCTTTCTCCCTGCTCCCCAGCAGGTCCCAATTTGTGTTGTTCCCTCCCTGTGTCCATGTATTCTCATTGTTCAGCTCCCACTATTAGTGAGAACATGCAGTGTTTAGTTTTCTGTTCCTATGCTAGTTTGCTGAGGAAAATGGCTTCCAGCTCCATCCATGTCCCTGCAAAAGACATGATCTCATTCCTTTTCATGGCTGCATAGTATTACATGGGGTATATATACCATATTTTCTTTATCCAGTCTATCATTGGTGGGCATTTGGGTTGATTCCATGTCTTTGCTATTGTGAATAGTGCTGCAATGAACACACACCTGCATATATCTTTATAACAGAATGATTTATATTCGTTTGGGTGTATACCCACTGTGATTGCTAGCTCAAATAGTATAGTATTTCTGGTTCTAGATCTTTGAGGAATTATCACCCTGTCTTCTATAATAATTGAACCAATTTACACTCCCCCCAACAGTGTAAAAGCATTCCTATTTGTCCACAACCTCTCCAGCATCTGTTGTTTCTTGACTTTTTAATAATCACAATAGGACTGGAATGAGATGATATCTCAATGTGGTTTTGATTTGCATTTCTGTAATGATCAGTGATGCTGAACTTTTAAAAATATTTATTGGCCACATACATGTCTTCTTTTGAGAAGTGTCTGTTCATGTCCTTGGCTCACTTTTTAACGGGGTTGTTTGCTTTTTTTTTTTTTTCTTGTAAATTTAAGTTCCTTGTAGACTCTGGATATTAGACCTTTGTAAGATGGATAGATTGCAAAAATTTTCTCCTGTTCTGTAGGTTGTCTGTTCACTCTGATGATAGTTTCTTTTGCTGTGCAGAAGCTCTTTAGCTTAATTAGATCTCATTTGTCGATTTTTGCTTTTGTTGCAATTGCTTATGATGTTTTAATCATGAAATCTTTACCCTTGCCTATATCCTGAATAATATTGCCTAGGTTTTCCCATAGCGTTTTTATAGTTTTGGGTTTTACATTTGAGTCTTAAACTACTATTAACATTTTTCACTGAATTTGAAAACAAACTACTTTAAAATTCACATGTAACCAAAAACACAAGTGTAGACATGTATAGCCAAGATAATCCTAAGCAAAAAGAACAAAGCTGCAGGCATCACCGTACCAAAACTCCAAACTATACTACAAAGCTACAGTAACCAAAACAGCATGGTACTGGCACAAAAACAGACACATCGACCAAGGAACAGAAAAGAGATCTCAGAAATAAGACCACACATCTGCAACCATCTGATCTTTGACAAACCTGACAAAAACAAGCTATGGGGAAATGATTTCCTATTTAATAAATGGTGCTGGGAGAACTGGCTAGCCATATGTAAAAAATTGAAAAGGACCCCTTCCTTACACCTTATACAAAAATTAACTCCAGATGGATTAAAGACTTACGTGGATTGATATTTTAAAGGGAGAAACATGATGCAATGCTATGGAATGTTTAAAAGCACTAGCTGAACCCAGCACTAGCACTGACTAGCTGTTATCTTGGACAAGTTAATTAACCTCATTTTTAAACATATACCACAGGATAATCATAGCACCTACCTCAAAGAGTTGCAAGAAATATTTATTGAGCACCTATTCTATGCCAAATATTTCTAGGTTCTAGAGATATTGTTATAAGCAAAAGAGTCGAAATTGCTACTCATGGATTTTGGTCTGGTTGAAGGAAGAAAGAAAATAAGTCAACAAGTAAGATTAAGAGGGAATCCTTTTCTTTTGCTAGATCAAATGAGTAAATATGTTTAAAATGGGCTGTGTGTGTGTGTGTGTGTGTATGTATGTGCACGTGTGCAATGCTTTGTAACCAAATCAGAACTTTTTTTCTAAAATCCCTTTTAGAATTTCTCAGATGTTACTTGTACTGCTTCTCAGCTGCTGATGATGAGACTTCTTTCACTTTTTCCAACTATTTAAGTAGTTTGAAGAAAGATGGACAGAAAAACATTTGCCAGTAGTGAAGCTCTGTGGACAAAACCTGGGAACTGCTTCAAAAGTGAGGGGAGGAGCCCTCATCACTCCTGCCACCTCATCTGGAGTGGAAATGGACATTTCAACCTTTCATTTCTCTTGAGAAGCTTCAAGCGCAGGATTGTTTTCTACTCTCTGGTAAAAATTAGAGTTAACATTTGTTGAATATTTATGATGTGCCACAGGTTATTCTAGGAACACAGGGCTGTTAACTAATGTAATCCTCTCAACAAATGTTTAAAATAAGTACTATTATTATCCCACTTTTACGGATAGGACACAGGTACAGATAGGCTTTATCATTCCCAAGATTTCACAGCTGGTAAGCAGAAGAATGGGGATTCAGTCAGCTTCAGCACACTACACTATACTGCCTCTCAGTAGTTGATACTAAATTAGCAAATAGATGTGAAAGAGACTTAAAATAATTTTGGAGACAGCTGCATGTTGTTTCTCTTTCTTTTGTTGAAATATGTATAAACTCTTAGAATGTGAAAATAGTGAAGAAGCAAACCACAGAAAACATATGGTAGTCCATATATCCCAAATTTTCTCAAAAGAAAACATTTCTCAAAAGAAACCACATTGCCTATGTTCAAAAGCACCCTGGCTCCATGCCTGGCCCCCACCCACACCCACCTCCTTGTTTCACTTTTTCATCTTCTGTCAAGATCATCCAGGGCTTTTATGAAACAATTTAACAAAATAATTTCAGGAAGGCAAAAGTGCTATGAAGACAATCAAACAGAATGATGGACTTCGGAGTGCCCAGGGGTTTACATTTTCGGGGTGTGGACTGGAAAGTTCCTTGATGAAATAATGCTTGAAATGAAATTCAAAGCATAAGAAGGAAAAAATGTGTGAATATCTAGAGACAGAACGCTTCAAGCATGGAGATCAGCAAATGCAAAAGCCCTAGGATGGAAGGAAACAAGCTTGGCATATTTGATAAGAAGGTTGGTGTAGTTGGAGAAAGAGAGCTATCCTTACTGAGGGGAAAGGGGAATAAGATGCAGCTGGAGAGTTGAGCAGAGGCCAGGTCATGTACCGCACTACGCACAGCAAGGAGTTAGGATTGTATTTACTGGAAATGGGAATCCATAGGAGGGTGTGAAGCAGAAAAACTACTTGATCAAATTTGTGTTTTTAAAAGGCCAATTTGGGTCAGGTGCAGTGTCATATGCCTATAATCCCAGCACTTCGGGAGGCCAAGGCAGTCAAATTGCTTGAGCTCAGGAGTTCAAGACTAGCCTGAGCAACATGGCGAAACCCCATGTCTACAAAAAATACAAAAATTAGCCAGGCATGGTAGTGTGTACCTGTAGTCCCAACTGCTCCCTATTCAGGAGGCTGAGCAGGAGGATCACTTGAGCTTGGGAAGTCAAGACTGCAGTGAGCCAAGATTGTGCTACTGTACCCCAACCTGGGTGACAGAGACCCTGTCTTATAAAAATAAAAATAAATTTTTTTTAAAAAAGCCTTTGGCTGCTCTGTGGAGACAGGACTGGCCAGGGAAGGAAGAGTACAGCCAAATCGCTACTGCAAAAGCCCAGGCAAGAGATGGTCAATGGGTATAAGTTTGGTATCACTGACAGTAAAAATCTGCACCTATTCGGAACTTATTTGGGAGAGAGCCTGAAAGGTTTACTGATTGAGCTTTTCTGGAAGGCTTTCGGTAAGGGGAATATTTAGAAAATTCTGTGGCAACTCCTTGGATAAGGAGTTGTTAAGGAACCAAATTATTTTCCCTAGTACCTTAGTTACTCTGGTAAGTTTTTACACAAAATAATGTTCCTGGGACTTAGATGGACCTGTCCAAAATGCACAAAAGTGCCTGTTTTATATGACAAACGAATTTATTAACCATGCATAAAGAGTTTCTAAAACACTGATAATGTCCCTTAGTCATAAAAACACATTCTTCCCTTGCTTCTTTGTGTCTATCAACCTCCCTTTTTTTTTTTTTAAATCAGAAACAATACTCTTCTTTGAATAAATATCTACCCAAGGTCATCATCCCTCTCTCAGCAACAGTGAAACATAGAGTCCTTTAAGTTGTCACTGTTGACCCTCACTCTACTCCCAATATTCAATGCGATTTCTTAACTTTCAGTACCACTTTACCACATATAATGTTGTACTTAAAGACCTATGTGCATACTCCTCTTCAGTTTGCCAGTGAGTCTACCAGAAACCTGCAACTACCCAACAAAAAGTGTCCCAGTCCCCTTCTCTGTTGATGAAACTCAGTATCGTGTTGAAGACACTGGTCCTGTAAGCTGGCAAGTAAAAGTTCTAGACAAGCATATATATCAGGGACGCAGCTATGAAGATGTTTGGCTGCCACATGCACGCACATGTTTGTGCGTGTGTGTGCACGCACTCACACACACATGCACTTATAGATAAGACAGAGAGTAGTCATGGCAAAAGGTGAGCTTGTTATCCATCCTAACAAATAGGATGGAGAAAATTATGTCCAAAGACCACCAAAAATCCCCAACGCTCTTCTAAAACGACTTCCAAATAACTGGTAGAATAAAACTTTTTAATGACTGGTAGAATAAAACTTTCAAATTTTGTCCCAAACTTATAAATAGACGGGCAGCAGAGGTAGACAGAGTTTGTGGATCACCCTCAGAAAGGTTTCCTGGGTTCTAAAAGCGACCAAGTTTTAGCTCCCAAAGAAAACTGAGAATCTTCCTTTCAAATTCTGTTACTGTTTGCTTCTCATCTCAAATTCGGAACTCTGGAGATAGTGTCACTTGATGAGAAGCCTGTTGGAGGGACTCCTGTAGTGTGGATCCTGAGGTTTTGTTTCTTTTCATATTGGAAGATGAAGCAACTGTTGTGGTATAACTTATTAAACTCTAAGACATGGGATAAAGACGATCAAATCATATTAGCAAGCATGTTGTATTCATATTCTGCCTCTGCAAGATACAAAGATTAACTATTGGATAGATAGTATAAAACTAGGGTCAGTCTGTGAGTAGAATCTGGCCTGCCACCTGATTTTGTAATTAGAGTTTTATTGGAACACAGCCATGTTCAATGATTCAAATTTTATCTATGGCTGCTTTTGCAAACACAAGGCAGGCTTGGATATTTGAAACAGTGATATTATATCTAACAAAGCCTAAAATATTTGTAATATAATAATATATTTAGACCTTTACGGGAAAATGTTTGCTGATCTCTGGTGCAAAAATGATGCTTCTGGTAGCAGTAGTGGCCAGTTTGTGGTAGTGTGTGCAGAAGCTCTAGTAAAAATTGGGACCTATGGCTAAACAGATAAATCCCAATGGAAAGTATTAGGATGAATTCACGTGTCTATGGTGACACATCTACCGTTGTTGTCTTTGAAAACAACCTCTGAGATCACAGGCTTATATTTGAGCTGTATAGTACACAGTCTTCCTTCAGAGTCTGCACATCCTGTTATGTCACTGTAAACATCAAACACATTAGGTGTGTTCTCTTCACCCCATTACACAGGTTCTTTCCTCTCAATGAGCATTAATTAGTCAGGTGTGGTGTCCCATAAATTTTTTCTGTGCTCTATTTTTTTTGTGCTCTATTTTTAAAATGTGGAAAGTAAGCCCTCTAGGAAATCCTTCATTTGGAGAATATGTTATTTAATGGCTCTCAGGAGCATAACATTGAATTAATCATAATCCTTGGATCACCCCCTTGCTCTCACCATTTTTCAGGCATGGTATACTTTTATTTATGAAATCTAAAGCTTTGTCAATAAGCTAAATCTAAGAGTCAGACTTCCCCCACCAACCCACCCCCTGTCTCCTCCAGTCTGAGGAAACCTCTACCTGAATCTTGAGTCCATCATGAATCTTCTGCTTATCACTCCCTTACTTTTAATTTTATACAGTTTTGCAATTGCATTTATGTCCCGACCCGCGGGACAGTCGAACGGGCCCTGGAAGGGGGAGTGGGAATGGAGGAGACAAGAAAACACAAGAAATGGAGACAAGACAAATAGTCTGATCAAGTCTCTTTTAATAGTGGTGGTGCGATGCCTTATATAGGCTGGCAGGGGAAGAGGTTGGGCCAGGGCGGTGACGGGGGCCGGGCTTCTCAAATTACAATTGCGCATGCGCCGTGGGTTTGTAATTTTCCTGGGCGCGGGATTGCGCCTGTGCCGTAGGCCGCATATCTTCCTGGGCGGGGAAAAATGTTTGCGCGTGCGCGGGAAAGGTTGGCGCGCGCGGGAAGGTTTGGCGCGCGCGGGAAGAGTTTGGCGCGCGCGGGAAGAGTTCAGGCGCGCGCGGGAAAGGTTTAGGCGCGGGCGCAGGAACAATTTATAATAAAGAACCCAGAAATGTGCCATTTTGTCTTCGCTTTGCGGAGATCAAGCAACAGAGGTCGGCTAACTCCGGGCCTTATGGCTCCGGACACATTTATGCATATTCCTAAAGAGAGAGAGAGAGAGAGAGAGAGAGAGAATGCATGTGTGCCTGTGTGTATGTGTGTTTAATTGCTTAAAACTTTATATATAGAGAGATTGAGGCTATATATAACTTGAAGGAACATTTTTCTCACTCATTGCTATCATTCATCCATGTTGTAACTATCCATTCATCCACATTATTATATAATTCTCATTAATTTATGGTTATAGCTGTAGAATACCATAATGGGTAAATGCACCACAATGTAGTCATCTAATTTTACCTTTAATGAGCATTTGGATTGTTCTTTGGGTTTTGCTATTTAGAACAGCTCCTACTATGTAAGTGCAAAAGTTTCTTGTGGGAATAGACTTGTCTGTGAAATGGTGCATTAAATGGTGTGTTAATGCTCAACTCTAAGAGGCAAATCCAAACTGTATTCTAGCAGTGATACCAATTTATGCTCTCAGCAGTAATGTGTCGGTGTTATTTAAACATATTGGTATTTTCTAGGTTTTTATTTTTCTCAAATGGTTACGTACAAAATTGTATCTCATTATTTCAATGTGTATTTTTCTGATCATTAAAGAGAGTAAACATTTTCTTCATATGTTTATTGGCTATTTGCATTTCTTCCCTCTGATGTGCCTGTTCATTTATCTTGTCTGTTTTTCTATTGGGTTATTTGTCCTCTTTTTATTAATGAGTAAAGATTCTTTGTGTATTATTAACTGTAACCTGTTAGTTTGGTGCATTGTAAATACTTTCTCCCACCGTGTTATTTGTAATTTCATTCTTTATGTTGGCTTTTGATAAACAAAAATTCTTGTTTTTCAGTAGCCATCTTGGACCTGAGGAAGAAAAAAAATCCTTGCTTTTAATACAGTCAAAATTTTAAATTGTTTTCTCTTGTAGCCAATGCTTATTTGTTACTGGTTTAAGAGATCTTACCCTGCCTCAAGATGTTAAAAAACAAAACTCTAAATTTTTAAAAGATGTTTGAAAATGTTGTTTTTGATATGTAAATCTTTACCTGGGGTTTATTTTTGTATACGATATGAAACAGAAATTCAATATTTTATTTTTCCATAGAGATATGCTTTTTCCAGCTCCAATCTCTTTTCCTCCTTGATCTCTCATGCAGCAGTGATCATATACCAAAATCCCAAACGTATTTCGACCTGTTTCTGGGCACATTCCATTACACTGTGTCAATTTATCTATCCTTGCACTATTACCACACTGTGTTCATTATTATGGCTTTATCATAAGCATTAGAATCCAGTAGGTAAAATCCCAATCCACCCCTCACAGACTTCCCTTTAAAAGTGTTCTGTTGGTGATCTTTTACTTGACTGTGTAAACTGGAAATAATCTTATCAAATTTTATGATTGTTACTTACTTTGAACCTATAGATCAATATGGGGAGAAATGTCGTCAGTATAATTTTTTTGTTGTGTTTTTTTTTGAGACAAGGCTTCACTCCATTGCCCAGACTGGAGTGCAGTGGCACAATCAGCTCACTGCAGCTTTGAGGATCTCCTGGGCTCAGGTGATCCTCTCACCTCAGCCACGCAAGTCGCTGGGACTACAGGCGCACTCCACCATGCCCAGCTAATGTTTTGTATTTTTTTGTAGAGATGGGGTTTTGCCATATTGCCTAGGCTAGTCTCGAATTCCTGAGCTCAAGAGATCAGCCCACCTTGGCCTCCCAAAGCGCTGGGACTATAAGTGTGAGCCACTGCACCTGGCCATCAGTATGATATTAAGTTTCATCCATGAACATGATTTATCTATTTAGGATTTAATGTTTTCTTAATATGTTTTTAAAAGTATTATAATGTTACCTATAGAGATATCAAATATGTTTTGTAAATATCTATGAAGACTGGGCACGGTGGCTCATGCCTGTAATCCCAGCACTTCGGGAGGCCGAGGTGGGTGGATCTCCTGAGGTCAGGAGTTTGTAGACCAGCCTAACCAACATGGAGAAACCCCATCCCTACTAAAAATACAAAAATTAGCTGGGCATGGTGGCAGGCGCCTGTAGTCCCAGCTACTTGGGAGGCTGAGGTAGGAGAATCGCTTGAACCCTGGAGGCAGCGAGCCGAGATCACACCACTACACTCCTGCCTGGTGACAGTGAGACTCCGTCTCAAGAAAAGAAAAAAAAAAAAAAAGTATATCTATGAAGTATCACTTCATGGAGACTTATCAGGTTAAGATCCTTTTCCTTCTATTTCTAAGTTCCTTTGAATGATTATCATGATTAGTTATTAAATTGTATCAAATGTTTATGAAATGGTATTTGTAGTCTATTAGTGTGATTAATTGCACTTATGAATTTGTCTATTTTGTTAGGTTTTTAAAAGACCAAATACTTGCCTTTCTTCACCGTTGAAAGGTAGGAGTAAATTTGTCCAAGACTGATTCCCTGCAGGGTACCTCCTGCAATGCTCCACTGGAAACTAGCTATTGTTTAATACTTAAGGCAATCAGTCTTGTAGAGTGTTAAAGTGAAGGCCTCAGGTTCTAGAAGGTTTGAATTAAGATTCATACCTTAGCCCCTCACCATGACAAAGGAAGTACTAGTGTTCCCTCATTAATAAATGCCATGATCAAGGAATAAGGATATAGATAAAAATGTTGCCAAGTCACAGTGCTATGACCTGTACACTTAGAGTCCATCACTTCATATATCAGGAAAGGGACTTGTGCTTCCTTCACAGTCCAAAGCCAGGGTCCTCTCCCCAAATCTGGTATCCAGTTCTGCCAGATATATGTAGAATGCCTAGATGATAGGGGACATGCTCACCTGTTAGAATTTCTATCCACCAAAGTATCCTACAATAAATGATGTTCCAGAAATATTTGTGTGCCTCTTAATTTTATTTTTGTATTATTTTTTGTTGATTTTGGTATATATGTACACATATTCCTTTATTTCCATATTATTTGTGCTATTGTTTTGTGTTTATGACTTCTTAAGATAGATACCTAGTTTACTGATTGTAATACTTTCTTCTTTTCTTTTTTCTTTCTTTTTTTTTTTTTTCTGAGAAGGAGCCTCCGTCTATCTCCCAGGCTGGAATGCAGTGGCACATTCTCTGTTCACTGCAACCTCCACCTCCTCCTGGGTTCAAGCACTTCTCCTGCCTCCTGAGCAGTTGGGACTACAGGCGCGCGCCACCATGTCTGGCTAATTTTTGTATTTTTAGTAGAGATGGGTTTCTCCAGATTGGCCAGGCTGGTCTCAAACTCCTGGCCTCAAGCAATCCACCCTCCTTGGCCTCCCAAAGTGTGGCAGTCCAGTTCTCCCTGACAATACCATAGACAGGCCTGCATGACAGCCACACAGACAGGCCTGCATAGCACTCCAGTTACATGGACAAATTTCCACAGAGCTGCCTTAACATTGAACAAATAGTCGGTGCCCAGACATCAAAGCTAGAAATGCAAACATGGCCATCAGGAGCCTTGCATAGCCTTCTCCCTTGCTGGAGCAAGTCAAAATAAAAGAGACAGCCTTCCTAGTGCCAGGACCCATCTCGGGTTGACAGTATCTGAGATGAGTCAAGGTAACAGAGGCAGCTGTTTGAATAGATTTATTGGAGAGTCTAAGGCAGCTCTTTGGACCAAGCTGTAAAGATGATAAGCTAGAAATAATCACTCTGGTACCACAGTAGACAGGCCTTGAAGGCACTGGGGCCCTCACAGCTTAATTGGATTTAGCAAGCATTTTTTTTTTCCCCCTCTGACCTTCTAGTTGAAACAAAATTAGTTACCTATAGATTTAGGCAAATGCTGTACTGCACATAGGCACATAACCCCAACCTATATAAGCACTAAGAAAATTATAACACTTTGAGTTGGTTTGGTGGAACTATCTCCAACCTTCTCCCTGTATCCAGCAATAGCAATAAATTCCCTTCTTTCCTAGTTTGTCTGCTTCTCGTTATTGGGCCAGGAGAAAATGCAGCCAGACCCAGCTCTGTTCTGAGAAGAAAAGTGTTGGAATTACAGGAGTGAGCCACTGCATCCAGCCTCTTTTTTTTCTCTTTCTTCTTTTCCAGTGTAAGTCCTTAAAGTTATAAGTTTCTCTTGAAGTACAATACATGTTGCTAAGTAGTGTTTTCTTACCATTTAGTTCTAGATAATTTTTAATTTTCATATGATGTTTTCCTTAACCTGTGAGTTATTTGCTAATATTTTTTTAATTTCCAAATATGTGGAATTTTGTATTTACATTTTGCTATTAACTAACTTAATCACATTGTGTTCAAAGACTGGGATCTGAATGATGCTTGATTTTTAAAATTTATCAGACTTATTTTATTGCCTGGATTCTGCTCAGCTTTTGTAAATGTCTCCCATTTTCTTCAGAGAAATGTGCCATCTCTAAATGTTAGATGCAGAACAACTCTATATCTATCACATCAAGTTTGTTGCATGTATTGTTTAGATATTTTAGTGCTTAGATATTTTCAATATTTTCAAACTTTTATATATTTAACTTACCAATAATGAAAGGATGTACTGAAATTTTAGCATAATCCTGGATTTATAAACATTTCTCTCATATTATTAATTTGGATTCATGCATTTTGAGGCTTAAAATTTCTACACCTCCATAGTGCATTAAATCCTTATTATTATTTGATGATATATTGTATTCCTAATCATTATTTTGTACTTTAAAGTCTATTTTATCGGATATAAATAGCTACACTAATTTTCATTTGGCTAACATTTGCCTGATGTATCTTTTCTTCATATTTTTACTTTTGATCTTTAAATGTTCTTATCTTTTTGGTATACATTTGGATTATTTACTTATCAAACCATATCTTTTAACTGGTGAGTTCAGTCTAATTTTATTTTTTTAAATTATTGATAAACTTAGACCTGCTTTTATTGTCTTAATTCATTATTTCAGTTTGTCCCACTTTTTGTTTTATATTCTTACTTTATTTTAAAATTTACATCTCTTATTTCCCTCTTAATGAGGTCAGAACTATCCTCTTGATTCTTACCATGCTATCATTATCTAGACTTTTAACTTTGCATCTGGGTTTTTGGGGAGAAGGGCAGTTAGCAATTTTTAAAACAGCAAATTTTTAAAACAGCAACAAATGTTTATTCTTTTAATCGTCTTTACCTCATACATTTCATATATTTCCTGGATTTTTCTCTATTTTTATTTAAGTATTTTATCCAAAACTGTTTTTAGTAGGAGCTTTTGTGTGGCAAACCTGAGATCTTGTCTGCCTGAGAATATTATTTTTATATTATACTCTCATTTCTGAAGAACAATTTGGCTCACACTAAATTTAAGATCTCTTTCTGTGATATTTTAAAAATATTGCTTCATTTATTCTTGACCCGAGTGCTGCAATTGAGGAACCTGAGATTGATATTTTCTTGTCCTTTTGCATGTCAATTTTTTATTCTCTTCAGAAATTTTTATATTTTTTCTTTGTCTTTGTTAGTCTTGAATTTCACTATAGTATTTGTGTATGTGCTTTTCAATATTTCTCTTTTTTAACATTCTATAAGCTCTTTCAATATGAAGACTTGTAAAATATTTTAATTCCAAGAAGTTAGCACTTTTCCGTTTTCCTCCTCATCTCTTGGCTTCTCTTCTATATTTTCCTACTTTTTGTTCTTGGCTTCTTCCTTCTGGAGGATTTTCTCCATCTGATATTCTCTTTCAATACTTCATTCCTCAAGCTTTATCCATTCTGCTACTCATCCCATTTGCTGCGTTCATTATGCAATTTTTTTTATACATAATATCCTCTTTTTTTTGGTGTTTTGCTGTTCTTGTCTCATATTGTTAGTAACTATACTTTTTCTCTTTTATTATGTTTATTACTTTAATTTTTTGTAACTATTCTAATATTCTGATTCGGTTTGTATCTGTAACCTAATCTGTTATTTTTTAGTTCAAATGGCTGTGCTCTCAAATGTCTTTATTTGAGTCTGGGAGCTCATTTTACCTTGAAAATATTGGCTAATCTGTCAGGCAATGCTAGGAAGGAAGACCAGACCTCATTTTCTGTCAGTCACAATCAAATCAGGAAAGGGAAATAACGAACCTTTGGATACAGAATCTCAGGTACCCACACACACACACACACAAGACAATAAATCACTCGTCCTCCCAAACTAACTCCACAGATCAAGTTTATATTTCGATTGTTTGTTCCCCAAGTTTAAATATTATATCATTAGGAGGATTTTTTTAAACATTGTAATTCCCCAAACTTGAGAACCAAGCTAGCTTCATGGGTATGTGTGACCTATTCATGCTCACTGAGGGTGTCATGCTTGGTTTAATTGTCTGCAGGCTGGTCTTGTTTAACTTTTGTGGTTTTTTTTTAAGAGACAGGGTCTCATGGCATTGGACAGGCTAAAGGGCACTGACTATTCACAGGAGCAATCCCACTACTGATTAACACAGGAGTTTTGAACAACAGGCTCCACATTTTTTTTTTTTTTTTTTTTTATGGAGTCTTGCTCTGTCCCCAGGCTGGAGTGCAGTGGCACGATCTCCGCTCACTGCAACCTCCGCCTCCCATGCTTAGGCCATTCTCCTGCCTCAGCCTCCCGAGCAGCTGGGACTATAGGCGCCCGCCACCACTCCCAGCTAATTTTTTTGTATTTTTAGTAGAGACGGGGTTTCACCATGTTAGCCAGGATGGTCTTGATCTCCTGACCTCCTGATCCGCCTGCCTCGGCCTCCCAAAGTGCTGGGATTACAGGCGTGAGCCACCGAGCTAGGCCTGGGCCCCATATTTTTATTCTGCTGGGCATACTCATCACAAATGAAGGAGTCAACCAAGAAAAAAATACATCATTGAGTTTAGGAAACAAGCGATCTTATTCAAATGAATGGAATTTCTGGAATGAGAATGAAAAGAAATTACTGTGCAGCAAAAATGGAGAGCAACAGTTTAATTGGATCAGGAGGATAAATGTCTCTCAAAAGGAAATTTCCAAGGAAAAATCAAAACTAGTATTTGTTGAATGTATTAAGCTGGAATGTTGAGTATTTGAACTTAGTGATTGAGAATGTTGAGTCTTTGAACCTACTAATCTAGAATGTAAGGTCCATGAATGCAGTAAGTAGCACACAGTGGTACTCAATGTATTCTTTTTCAATATTCCTGATATGATTTCACTTTTTCTGGCAGATTTGGAAACAAAGTGATAGAAACAAAGAAAACTAAGTAAAGAAAAGAAGCAAGGCAATTTTAATTACAGGAAAAACAAAAAGTTGTATAAGAAATGTAATTATACTACAATATATGAATCAGCTATGAATAATATTTACATAGTCATAATTACATAAACATTGAATACTGATTTAATCAAAATTATAAGGAACTATATTGAGATGTTTTCAAAAGGAGTAATGAATATATGGGGAAATACGTTATTTAAGAAAGCATTTTTTTAAAGTTACACCTTTCATAGTAGATTTAAAAAACTACATCTTTCATAGTAGATAAAAAGCAGAAGGCCATTACTTAGGTTTTCTTTTTAAAAAGAGGCAATACCAGAGGAAATGAAAAATATTGAAAATAATTGCCTTAAAAGAGGGGAATTTGGAAATGGGAAAAAGTGACAAAGGGGATTATTATTTTTGTTGTAAATCTTATAAAACTATTTTTAGGCAATTCATGCATAATTTATTAAAAGTCAATTTAAAATAAAACATAAAAATTAAACCTATATAGAACTAATATACTCAATGACAAAAATTATGTAGAAGATGGGATTTGGTGGATATCAAAAAGTTAAATCACAAAGTTTCCTAAACTGTTTGGGAGAATGATTGAAACATTGACAAACTTTAGATCTCGTTAGAAAAATATAATGTACATATATATTAAAATGGAAAGAGAGTCAGTAGAATTGTAGTAATAGAACACTGACCTTTGCTTCCAGTAATAGTTCAGAGGAGAGTTCTGCGAGACTTTCCCACTAAAGAATACAGCTTCTGTAAAGAAAACACACTTTTACAACACACCGTGGGTCTCTATTGAGGTAGGGGAGGTCTAAAAATATCCTAAAACTTTATATCTTCATCCCCACACCTGACCTGCACCTGGGTTGCTCTGAAGGATGAAGACAAGAGAGCAACACTAGTATTTGGATACTATATCTTAAGCCAGAGGCAACAAATGGAAGCTAAACATGAGACTTCTGCACTGAGCCAAAATCTAGAGAAAAGATTCCATGTCAGTGGTGCCCCCGGATATCAACAGAAGCAGAAGAAAAGTCTTCCTGTCTGGAGAAAAATGTCCCTCAACTTAGGTATATGATTAAGATCAAATAATCAGCTCCAAAATAATGGAAAGACAAATCTTTTGAGAGAAAAGAAATAACAAACAGAATCAGATTACTGAGAACTGCAGGTATTAGAAACCTCAGGCACAGAGTATTGAACAGTCATTGTATTAGTTCATTTTCACACTGCTGATAAAGACATACCTGAGACTGGGTAAGTTTTAAAGAAGAAGAGGTTTAATGAACTCAGTTACATGTGGCTAGGGAGGCCTCACAATCATGACGGAAGGCAAAAGGCACGTCTTAGATTGTGGCAGACAAGAGAGAATGAGAGCCAACTGAAAGGGAAAACCCCTTATAAAACCATCAGATCTCACGAGACTTATTCACTACCACGAGAACAGTATGACAGAAACCTCCCTGTGATTCAGTTATCTCCCACCGGGTCCCTCCAACATCACATGGAAATTATGGGCGCTACAACTCAAGATGAGATTTGGATGGGGACCCAGCCAAACCGTATCAGTCATGTATAAAAACTTAAAGAAGTAAGGGGGTTTCTGCTATTAGTAGTGATGGTCTAGAACAGGGGATTGGCAAACTATCACCTCTAGGCCGAATTTGGCTTATGATCTATTTTTGTATGGCCTGTGAACTAAGAATAGTTTTTACATTTTTAAATTATTGAAAAAATTTAAGAATAATACTTAGTAGCACACAAAAATTATATAAAATGCAATATGTTCCAGCTCTGGGAAGATGAAATAGATATACTTTTCCCTATTTCTCCCATTATATAAGGCTAATAATTCAGGATATTACATATAAAATCAAACATAGGAAGACTCCGCTTACTATTTAACCCAGAAATACCAGTAAATAAAGCTTCTTTGGTTTCTTTAGCCAAAGGACCAGGAAAGGGGCAGTTTACCTGCACTGGAAAATTTTTTGGATAATAATCTCTCCACTCCTCCTAAAGACCACAGAAAAAAAACAGTGGTCTCACCCCCCTTAATGCCAACAATGGTGGAATAAGGGACCTAGATGTCTACCATTGAGAGGCTATAACAAGGCAGTCCAATATCTGCTTCCCACCTCCCTGCGGTTTTGTCAGAAGAGTGAAAGTAGGAACCGGGAACTTCATCCCTGCTAACCAGTATGAGCTCCCCAGCCCCATAATGTCAGTGGAGATCACATGGTGAGCCTAAACTTCTAACTAACCCAGTACCTTTTCCTTACTGGGTGATGCCAGAAGAAGCCTAGTGAAGAGTCAGGATTTTCACTTTTGCCCAGTGGTAATGAAGCAGCTCCCACTGAAGGGACCACATAAAGAGCCAGAACACCCATCCCCTCCCAGTAACAAAGAGAAGGCCCCCACCTCCCACCCCCGCTAGCTACCAATGGAGGTCATGTAAAGAATTGGGACTTTAACCTTTACCTGGTGCTTAAGTGGCGGTGTCATCCATTGCCCTATAAAAGTCATTGTCAGAGAAAGCCAGTTAAAAAGGGTTTAACTATTAATACATACAACAACCAACATGAATATTCAGAACGTTATGCTGAGTGAAACAAGTTAATCCTAAAAGGTTACTTGCAGTCTTATTCCATTTATACAACATTCTTTAAATGACAAAATTATACAAACAGATATCAGATAAGGGGCTACTAGAAGCTGAAAAGAGCACACAAGTGGGAGGGAAATGGACGTGGTCATAAAATAAAAACATGAGGGATTCTTATGGTGATGGAAAAGTGCTGTACCTCGCAAGTATGAATGTCAATATTCTGGCTCTGTTATTGAACTAGAGTTTTTCAACATGTTACCACTGGGGGAAACTGGGTAAAGAGTACATGCATCTTTCTGTATTATTTCTTACCCACTTCATGTGAATCTTCAGTTACCTCAATATAAAAAGTTCGGTTTCTAAAAGGCATGCAGAAATTATATGAAATTCAATTTTCAGTGTCCAAAAAACAAAGTTATATTGGAAAACAGCCATGTTAATTCATTTATGTATTGCCTATGGCTGCTTTCATCCTTCAGTGATGGAGTGGAATCATTAGAAGGGTCTACAAAGTCAAAAATATTTACTATCTGGACCTTTTTAGAAAATGTTTTCTGAACTCTGATCTAGATAAACCAGACCAACCTTCTTACTGAAGTAGTAGTAAAAACTTTTTTGTGTATGTGTTCACATATATTTAAATATGATAAATTTACTCACCAAAATTTAGCAGAAGATAAAATTAAATGTAGTCCCAACATTCAACAATGTTTTTGTCCAGAAGACATTTTTTGATCTAGAATAAATAACAGCAAAACTCATCTATTTCTGTGGATCGTGGGGGCAAAAGGCTGACTCAAGTGGATCTAAGAGAAAAGAAGAAAAAAAAATTTCTGCAAACGATAAAGAAATGTTTTTCAAGGTCACTAATGACTAGGGTGATCTTATGTTCAGTTTTTCCCAGACATTTTTGTCTTATGCCTATGGTTTTGCCATCATGATTAATACTCTCCCTCTTTCTGTTTTAGAAAGGTCAAGTTTGAATTATAACTAATATAGTCACCTTATCAATGACTTCTCCATTGCTAAATCCAGTAGGTGTTTCTCACTGTTAACTTATTTGACTTAGTGGCATTTGACAAAGTCTATCATTCCCTTCTCCTGGAAACTTTCAACATTGGGCTTTTAGCACACCGTACCTCATGGTTTTCCTACTATCTTGCTGATTCCTTTTTTCAGAGTCTTTTGGTGCACCCTCCTGTTCCACAAGATCTTCGAACACTGGAATACTTCATGGTTTACTTCTTGGTCCTTTTCTCTACTCCATCTATATTTATTTCTTCAGTGATCTCAACCAGTCTAATGACGTTTGAATACGACCTATAGGGTGACCATTCCCAGATCAATATATCGAGTCCGGACATTATTACAGAACTTGAATCATATGCTTACTCAATAGCTTTACGAGATCTCTAACGAATATATCAAACTCAACATACATAAAACAAGACTGTTTTCCCCCCTTTCTACCCTCTCCCCACTGACTCTTTCCCCCAAAAAGAAGACCCTGTTTCCTGTTCAACCTGCAGGTTTCCTTATCTCACTAGATGGCATATTATCTCTCTGCCTTCTTAACCAGAAACATTGGGACAATACTTACTTTTCCTTGTCTCTCAGCACTTTTTCTCTCAACATGCAATGCTTCATTTGACCAGAGGACATTTTTCTGCCCTAGGACAAATAACTGCAAAACAATCTATTTATATGGCTTCTGGAGGCAAAGCCTGACAGAAGTGAATTTAAGAGAGAAGGATAGTAGAAGTTGTTCTGCAAAGAGGGAAAAATGTTCTTTTCAAGGGCACAAATGAATACAATGGGTTTATGTCCAGAACAATTCTGGTTTATGTCTCCTGCCTTGGCATAATACTTAATAGCATCCCTAGATAGTTTTAGAACTATCTAGTACAGATGCTAAAAATTGTATCGTCAACCTCCTCAAATCCTGTTGATTGATTTTGTCTTCAAAACAGATTCAGAATCTAAGTGTTTGTCACCTGTGCAAGTCACCATCTCGTCTTACCTGCTGCATCTTCTCTCTCTCTCTCTCTTTTTTTTTTTTTGTTTTTGTTTTCGTTTTACGCTCTTTGGAGCATGTCACTCTTCCACTCAAAGTCCTACAGTGACTCCTTGTTTTATTCAATAAGTGCCAAAGTTCTTACATGGCCTACAAATGTCTATTTAATCAGCCCATTCCTTCCCTGATCTTCTCTAACGTCATATCATACTTCTTTCCCCATAATACACTCTGGTCCAACGAGATTGGCCTCCTCCATGTGAGAAAAGCTATCATTTTTAAACTGTTTGCCCACCACCCCACCCCTACTCACCATCTATAAAGTTCTTCCTCCAGACTCCACATGGCTTTCTCACTTCCATCATGTCATAGGTCAAATATCATCTTTTCAATAAAATCTACCTATTGACCTTATTTAAAATTTTCAACTCTGCACATATGGATCCCACTTTCCTCTTTCGAATTGTTTTCCATACTCTTAGCACTTTTTGACATACAACCCTGTGTATTCATTAATTTTTTTAATTGACTGCCTTGGAAAAATTTACATTTGTATAACTATTTGATATCTCAATCACATACATAGATATAAATGTAGATGTAGACATAGGTGTAGATATGCCTATAGATACATACAGGTAATTAAATATGAGTTAGTTTGCACAGTAGCCTGCTTCCTGCTCTCTGCTAAGCAACCTCAATAGAGAAAAGGTGGCAAATTGTAATCTACATCTGATGACATATATCATGCCTAAATTTAAAAAAAGATTAATTTGGACCAAGTTTGTAGGAACAATTAACATGAATTGACACCAATATGGTCAAGTAATGGTATAAGGAAATCAAACGTCACCAAGGTTCCCAAATTATAAATCACATCATGCCAACAGCAAAAGATTGCAGAAAAATCACACTGAGAAATGTCAGAATAAATCGTTCAACTCTTTTGAACCAAAAGTAATTTATTTGGCTTTGAAATGATACAGAATATTGCCTTCAGTTTTTTATATTTTCAAATAGTACATTGAAGAGAAAGCAGAGATGAGCAATAGAAATAAATATGTCTTGATCAAGCGTAGGTGTCCTTAGGGAATTAAATAAAAGCAGACTCAGTATTATACTCAGTGATCACCACAGACAAGGAAGAGTGGATTAAACATATCGCAATTTGCCTCAGGGATCAAGAGTCCTGGAGATAGACAATCCAGATTTGTAAAAGTGGGTCAGTGAAGCCTTTAGAGAAGGATCACTGTATCTCTTCTCTTGACATCATTACTATATGTGCCTTTATCTTCATACTTGCCATCTCCTGGTTGTAAGACGACCGCTCTACCTCATATCCACATTCCAGACAGGAAGAAAGAGGAAGAGAAGAGGTAGAACTAAAAGCCTCAAAAGAGCAAAAGCTTTCTCCCAATCCCTGGCTGACCATCCATTATTCATTGGCTAGAACTGTGTCCCATGGGGACCTCAGTGAAAAGAGTCTGGAAAGACAACTGTTTTTGGATGGCCCATTGTCAATTCAAACAAAATTGGGGTTCTTTTAGTAAGAAAGCAGGGAATAATGAATATTTGATAGGCAAGTAGGAGTAAATGTACAGATAAAGGACATATAGAAAGAGAAGAAAATTTGGTAAAGAAGATGGCTTTGAGAAACAACTACATTTAGGGGCAGGTAAATAAAAATGAATAATCACAGGAAAGAGAAAAAACATAACCAAAGATGTAAAACAAAAATAGGAATATTGTCAAAAAGTTATTCATGTTTTTGCAATATTATTAGGTTTGTAAAATGTTTTGACTTATTTCTCAATTATCTTTGAATGTAAGGAAGGTAATTACGTTATGATTCTATAAGTCATGACCATCTAACAATTGACACTTAACGTTCCTCTTCAACAGGTAAGATTAATAAATACAGAAAAGCATAGTGTCGGTTCCTGAAGCAGACAACTGAGGCAAAAGAAAGTTCTTTACAGACATCTGATGCTGTAACTGTTAGTCAACTGACAAAAATTTAGATAATTTCAAATCACAACACAGTCAGCTGATGTGTCCATTTAAATAAATATTTCTTTTTATTGAGAAAAAAAAGCTTTTTCCTTTGTGAATGCAATTTCACAGCCAAAAGAATAACTATTTTTGTTGCTATATCAAATATGTTTTTTTAACTGCTCTTTTGCTAAATGTACTCTATGCACTAAATGACCTGACCTGAATCAAGCCAGAAATTTGTTAGACTTGTAACTCCAAAGTTTGAAGATGAAATTAGAATGTTTCTTTTCATTTGTAGCTTGCTGCTTTTGGTTAAGCATTCTCAATGTGCATCATTGTTAGCATAAATGAACTGATTAAAGATATTTTGATAGCTAAAACTGTAAAATCTCATGTAAACTTGAATATATTTTCAAAATTAAAAAGGAAAATTTACTTAAATGTTCATATACATATGTTTGGGGTTAATTTAAACTTTAAAAATTAATGTGTACTGCAATGATATTTGGAACAAATGTGTTTTATTTTTCTTTCCAGAACAAGTAAAATTAAGAGAAAAAAAACTATTTAATTTCAGTACTGTCGGTCAACAGAAATAAATTAGCCACATTCATTTGACACCATAATTTAACATTTTACTCATTACGAATAAATTATGCTCTACTTTCTTTGCATCTTATTTTTTAGAAAACACAAGTTATTTTAATCAACAAAAATAGGAGTAGAAAGTGTTGCTTCTTCCTTTTTCTTTAGTATAATAACTAGCCTCAAAGCAGTTTATTTTATTTATTTATTTATTTGAGACAGAGTCTCACTCGGTCACCCAAGCTGGAGTGAAATGGTGCAATCATAGCTCATTGCAGCCTTGCCCTCCTGGGCTCAGGTGATCCTCCCATCTCAGCTTCCAGAGCAGCTGGAACCACAGGTGTGCACCACCATGCTTGGCTAATTTTGTGGTTTTTATAGAGACGAACTTTTGCCATATTGCCCAGGTTGGTCTCAAATTCCTGAACTCAAGCGATCTACCAGTCTCAGCCTCCCTCCCAAAGTGTTGAAATTACAGGTGTGAGTCACCATATCTTGCCTGATTTTATTTATTTATGAAAAAAAAAATCTGAAGTTCCCTGATCTTCTATATAACTGATGTTAAAATGTTACCTGATATATTAAATAGAAAATAATTAAGCCTCAGATCATTAAATAATAATTCTTTCAATTGCTGTCACAATAATTTTATATATGGAAAGCACAGCGATTAATGAATGAATGTCATGAAACATAAGTATGAATGTTTTTTCAAAACAGCATGGAAGTTGTAAATCTATTTCTTTATGGAGGATATAGAAAAGTACATGCAAATTATCTTATAATATTTCATACTATGAAGGACATCTTCTAGAAGTTTTCATCATGATTCCAAAATTATAGAAATGAGATGTGGATAATAAAAAAGATTTTATATTTGGCTTTGGAATTTGTATACTTACAACTTAATAAGAGTATTTCCTGTTGATATGGTTTGAAACTTAAATTGAAATATCAAGCTCCATGGTACCACTTGTGAAGAGCTTAGAAATTTTATAAACCTATCAAACAGCATTGGAAACCCAGGAGGAAAGCCTCTTATTGTAATAAAGAGCCTGATTCCATTGTTGATGTTTGACTGCTGGAAATTTTCAAGCCTCACGATTCCCCTGTCCCTTGCTGCCCCACATCTGGGCAGGCTGAGAAGTTTCAGTATGCCCCTCCCTTGGTGCCCACAGGATTTTTCAAACCATACAAGGCCTGGCCTGTATGTGCCAGAACTCTCACCCCAGCTCGATCACCTAATCTCATTAAAAACAGGGCCTGTCACCTTTCTCTGCTCTCCAAGCCTTTTTTGGATCAGCTTATAATCCTGTCCTATTCTCCCCAGAAAGCCTCATTATGTAAGTAATAAGCCTTTTCATTCCCTCATGAGGTGTGTGTGTGGTGGGCGGGGGGGGGAGGGGGGCGTGTGTGTGTTTGTGTGTGTATGTGTGTGTATGTGTGATCAGTAATCTTCACATCCAAATCAAATTTTGGATAGAGGTTCCTTCCTGATACTGTGAGTTCCTTCCTGATACTGTGGGGTGACAGTAACATTTATCTACCTAGAACAACAGAGCAACCTGGTCTCAAAGTATCATATCAAACTATTGAAAAAGGAACAGCAGTATCTCATAAGGCAAATTCATATTTCACAATCGTAGATTCAGTCATACTATGAAGCCTGAGTCTTTATAAGATTGTGCTTACTATGCTAATTATAAAGCCTTAAGAAACATTTATTGAATATATATTACTTAAATTGCTGTGCTAAATTCTGGGATTAGGAGCATAAGCAAGAAAATCAAAGGTGAATAAAATGCATTCCCTTTTCTCAAAGAAGCCCAATAAGGACACACCAACTTAACATAAGAAACACTGCTCAATGCAGTAAAGTACTACACATTTGGTCATTTCTCCCTGAGAGTGGTGGGTGGCATCTGAGCTTGCCATTCTTAGACTCATAGATTTCTATAGGCAGAGCAAGAAAGCCTGTAATGAAGGAAACCAAAAAAAAATTTTTTTTTGAGACAGGATCTCACCCTTTCTCTCAGGCTGGAGAACAGTGGTACGATCAAGGCTCACTGCAGCCTCAACCTCCCCGGGCCCAGGTGGTCCTTCTACCTCAGCCTCTGGATTAGCTAGGACCACAGGTGCTTGCCACCACACCCAGCTAATTTTTGTATTTTTTGTAGAGATGAGGTTTGGTCACATGGCCCAGGCTGGTCTTGAACTGGGCACAGGCGATCTGTCCACCTCAGCCTCTCAAAATCCTGGGATTGCAGGCATGAGCCACCAAGCCCTGCCTGAGACAAGAATTCTTGATGCATTCAGGGAACTAGGAATGATCCAGAAGCAGAAGTGGTCGAAAGGCAGAGGAACCACTTTTCCCTTTTATAAGATTACTCTGACAGCAGCATGGAGGATAAGTTTAAAGACAGTGAGTGGAGGAAGAAAGAGCAACCAGGAACTCATTTTAACAGTCCAAGTGGGAGAAGAAGACCAAAAATAGTGCAGTTACATTCAAAACTGAAATGAGGGAACTGAGAATCACTTTAGAATTGGTAGGAATTGGGAAACTATACTTTGAAGTTGAGGAAATATCGTATAGGAAATGCATTCAGTTTTCTAGATGGTATAAGTTTGATATTTATAAAACAAACATGGTATATCATGGGGTTAAATGTGATTTTTCTGGTTAATTCAACTCCAAAAGCTTAAAACAATATGATAGGCACCAAATTGCCCAATGCCTTTAACACAAGGTACTAGACCGCATAGGCAACACATGCTAAAAGATTGTAGAATTAGTTCTGCCAGCATTAGTCCATCACATTCACTCCCTGCTCCAACATGCTCACGAAGCATATGGGGAAGGGAAAGGGAAAGTGTTTCACCCCACCACCACCAATTCCCTGCCCGCAGCACAAGTGAGTAGGACGTTAAGGGAACCATTTAGAGAGCTTTACAGGTAGCCCCTGGAGTCTGAGTGATGCAGAAATTGATACTTCATTCCATTGAAGAGAAGGAGGTGTGGCTAGCTAGACATTCTGAGAGCAGAGGAGAAGAGAGGTGCTCTGTTAGTTTGGTGTGCACTTTCAGGGTCTAGTGGGGACAAAGGATGAGTGAGTTTTCCAGAAGCCGATTGCGGACCCTGTGTCATCTTAAAAGGGACTGAATCTGGACAAGGAATGGCCCAGAAACTTTAGGTGAGAAATGCCCAGTGATATTGAGATTCTGATGTACCATAAAAAACTCCAGCAGAGAAAGAATCAACATTTGGAATCAACCACACCAAGAAAACAGCAATGCTAGATTATAACTAATGTTTGTGCCGGCAAATGTTTAACGACTTGCTGTCTCAAAAAACTGCATGTATAAATATATGTGTGTGTATGTATGTATACATAGGTTTATTATGAATTTTATTGAAAGATACATAGCAAATATTTTACAAATAATAATATACAATACTCTTTATGCAAATTCCATAGAGTCAAATGATTCTCACAGAATCCTTTCACTGATTTTTGCTGAATCCTTGTATTACCCAAACTATAACAGCAATTGATGAGTGTAGTTTGAATGTTGCTTGACTTTTCTATTTACATTAACTAGTAAGATGGAAGTGAAACAAAGGAACTATAGGTTGCAATTCCACTTGTTTGTCTGATATTAGTGAGGTCTTTGCTAAATCGAATAGCAGCTCTCTGACAAAAGAATTTCTTCAATTTTTTGTGCTATTCACAGCATACTACAATCTACCACAACAGACATGACACACTTTTAATTTCATTATTAATATTCTCTCCATCACTTTTTTTTTTTTTTTTTTTGAGACGGAGTCTCGCTCTGTCGCCCAGGCTGGAGTGCAGTGGCGCAATCTTGGCTCACTGCAAGCTCCGCCTCCCGGGTTTACGCCATTCTCCTGCCTCAGCCTCCCGAGTAGCTGGGACTACAGGTGCCCGCCATCTCTCCCGGCTAGTTTTTTGTATTTTTTAGTAGAGACGGGGTCTCACCGTGTAGACCAGGATGGTCTCGATCTCCTGACCTCGTGATCCACCCGTCTCGGCCTCCCAAAGTGCTGGGATTACAGGCTTGAGCCACCGCGCGGCCTCATCACTTTTTAAAAATGAGTCTCCATCTATGTTATGTCTTTAAAAATGAGACTCCATCTATGTGAAGATTTGTTACATAGATAAATATGAGTCATGGGAGTTTGTTGTACTGATCATTTCATCACCCAGGTATTAAGCCCAGTATCCATTAATTATTTTTCCTGATCCTCTCCCTCCTCCCACCTCCACCCTCAGATAGGCCCTGTGTGTCGCTTCCCTCTATGTGTCCATGTTGTTCTCATTATTTAGCTCCCACTTATAAGTGAGAACATACGATATTTGTTTTTCTGTTCCTGTGTTAGTTTTCTAAGGATAATGGCCTCCAGATCCATCCATGTCCCTGCAAAGGACATAATTTGATTCCTTTTTATGGCTGCATAGTATTCCATGGTGTATATGTACCACATTGTCTTTAACCCATCTATCATTGATGGGCATTTGGGTTGATTCCATGTCATTGCTACTGTCCACCACTTTTTTAAGTCTAAAAAATCAACAATAAAATAAATCAAACTCTGATTTGTATAATCTGCCATTTTCCATGGTGTAAATACTCCCATTATGGCCAATTTCAAGCTGTCAACATGACATCACTGAATGAGGCAGTACGAAGAAATGTGTAGCAGCCCACCATTATATTTTTACCTATAGATACAATAGATATAAATAACCTTAAGAGTAGAGATAATAGCAAAAGAGTTAGGAAACAGTGAGTTTTGAATACTTATTACCTTTGTCTTAGTATAATTTATGTGATTATGTTTATACAGTTCAGTGTTTAACAATAGCTGTGCTAACAATCAACTCACACAAATCCTAAAATTTTAACAATCAGCTCTCACAGATTCATAGTTGTACCACACCACTGATTCATAGATACAGGAAGACAGCCTGTGATATAGCAAGAGTGACACCACGGCCATGATGACTGATGTTTGATTCTTGCATACTAAGGTATTCTGCAGCAAGGTTCTTAAACAATGCCCATAGCATACATAACCCTTCAAAAGAAACAAAGCATGTACCATAGATAATTACCTCAGCAAGATTCTTATCTAGACTCCCCAGTATTCATGAGTTTTGCAAGAAAGTCTGAGATAAGATCAGCTGTACATGTTTTATCCTAAAAGCTTACATATTTTCTGGAGGGCAGATGTGGGGATCCACTTTAACAGAATCATCATTTCTGTTTGTAAGTCCCTGTTAAATATCTCTTTCTAAGAAACTGGATTTGTCAGCTTTTCTTTGGCCTCTCAGCTCCCTCAGCCTTTGGGGGTAGGTTTGCATATCTACGCTCATACAGGAACAACAGTGAGGCTCTTTCCTCTCCTTACTCCTTACCCACCCTCCAATTTTAAAGCCCCTAACTAAGAAGCAGCAGAGAAGCAGAAAAGATAGAACTTCAGATCCCTTTTAGCTCTGGTCAGCAAGCTTAGGAGTGAAGAGCATATCAACCTGGTGACTGTTTCTGAGGAGTCAAAGAAGTACCAGTGTGTTGTTAAATATTATGGGGTATGTTAAGAGCTCTTAGTTAGGAGAAGAGCTGGAGCAAGAAAGCAACAATAAATCATTTAGGGTTGCCTGTAGTTAGGTGAGGCTTTAATTGGATGTGTGTCTGGAGTTTTGATAACAGGTAGTACCAGACTTTTTATTACCTGAGAATGATCAGATAAGCTAAATTAATAAGCATTTAATTTAGAGGAGAAAAATACATTCACAGGAAAATTGTCGAGAAATAAAAATGTTTGCTTTAATTTCTTTCCTATATAGTCCAGCTTGTTCAGTAAATCAATTACATGAACTAATAAAAACAAAGAAGAAGTTTCGAGGGCAAGATGAATCCAGGCTGTACTCATAGTGAATTGGCAAAAACCAAAATAACAATGAGAAGATATCCAAGATGCTTCAGAAATTTCAGACTTGAAGATTCAGAGTAGATTACATGAGAGATAGACATCTGGGAGTTAAAAGCATAATAGGTTTGTCAAGGTTATGATCATAGGTAAAATCCTTTAGACAGAGAAACATAGTCTATTCAACAGGGCACAGGCAGACAACCATTAATCCTACTAAGAGGCATGCACTGTGCTAGGAAGTTTAAATATGTCGCCTCACATATGTATCAAAGCAACTCTACAAAGTAGATCTTATACCCACCTTGCCAATGAGGAAACTAGGGTTCAGATGAGGTAAATAATTCACTGAATAGTCACACAACAAAGAAATGCTGGTGCCACATTTGAACCTAGGTCATCTGACTCAAAAGCTATTAATCTTTAACTACTCTATGAAATGTCATTATTCATTCCCAATTTTTGCAGTTCAAAATTAACCTCAATACTCCTATTCTAGACATTTCTGATATCAACTTGAAGAAGAATGGAAAACTAGATTTTGACGGTAGTTTAAAAAGTTGAGAATGGCCTTCAAGAGATTAGGCGGGTATGGGAGTCAGATGTAAGAACACTATGGAGGGAAATAGAAGAAGATAGCTTTATCTCCTTCAGTTTTTCCAGATGAATCTTGAACTCCCCAACCACTTTTCTTTCTTTCTTCCCTTTTAACCGTCTCCTGTATTTCCCATGCTCATTCCTGCTGCTAAGCCTTTGGTTCTTGGGATATTTCCTACAGGACTGGCCACATCTTCTGAACCTATCCAAATGCTATTGGCCTTTGAGGTTCAATGTAAGTTCCACTTCTTCTCTGAATCTTTTCTTTGCCAACTCCAGTCCTGCTATTCTTTTCCGCCCATAAACATAACACCATAATATTTAGCAACACACTGGTATTTCTTTGACTCCTCAGAAACAGTAACCAGGTTGATATGCTCTTCACTCCTAAGCTTGCTGACCACAGCTAAAAGGGATCTGAAGCTCTGTCTTTTCTGCTTCTCTGTTGCTTCTTGACATTGGGCCTCCCTTATTTCTAGGTGCCCAGTTTTCTTTGCAGTTGCCCTTCCCCTAACCTGTACCTATTACTGCCCTCCCTGTGGATAACATGTTTCAAGTTACCTATATCTTAACTTTTAACCCACCCTACGTCCAGTATATGTATCTAATTTAATCAACATTAAGGTGAGATGCACTGAAAGTTCTTTAGCTCTTAGACATTTCTAAAAGTTGGATATTCATGCCAGTGTGGCAGGCAGGTAGGTCTTATCCCTACACCACCTTGACAAAAAGCCACCCTTCAAAAGCGGAACAAAAAAGGAGAATGTGGAGTCATTACTCCTTTACATTTGAGGAGGCTCCTGCTACTTTGCTTCCCCTCCCATAGACAATGATCTCCCTCCATTTCCCCTGGGAGCTTAATTTCCACTCTATTCTTCCTTCTGACTGAATTCCGTAAAGAGAAAACCTCTGTCACAATATACAGGATGATCTTGACCCTGGACAATGAATCTAGAAGTCTTTAGAAGGACTTCAAGGCAGTTTCATACTGCACCAACTTTCTATTTCATTCAGCACATTTTTGTTGAATATATACTACCTACTAAACATTGGAGATACAAAGGGAGACAAAAATAATCCCTGAGATTAAGTAAGGAGTTTATGGTGGTCGTGGAGTCAGGCAGTAAGAATTTACAATAAAGTGGGATAAATCTAAATTTAGAGGATGACAAGGTGCTATAGGAACACACAGAGAGGACAGTTGTCTTGAGGATGTTAGATAAAGTATCTTAGAGGAAGCAATGGCTTGATGAAACCAAAGGTAGATGAGTTAGCTAGGGAAAAGTAGTTGGGAAAAAGGTATGTGCAAATGCTCAGAAAGAAATTGGCATATCCTGGGATCTGGAAGTGTAGTGTGGCCCGAATGGACCACAGTGTGAGGGAGATAATGTGAACATAAGGTGAAGCAAGATTAGATCTAAATGGGCTTAAGGAATGTATTTCCTCCTCCTAGAAATGAATGCTTTGTTTGGCTGCTATACTAGTAACAGGAACTAGACACGTTTATTAAACCGCTTACCATTTAACTTGGTAAATCAAAGAACAATGATTTTTATGGGTATCAGTAAATATCTGTAATTAGATACGTGGTAGGCTTTCCTGTTCATATATAATGGTTATTCTCAGTGTTTAAAGAATTAAAGGGACACTGGTAATTACTAGTTTTAGAGTGAGCCATTTGAGAGATAATACCTTACCATTACAATAGTACCTTACCATTACCAATAGTAAAATAATATGAATAGTGAATAATATAGTAAAAACAGTTAGAAATAATTTAGCAATTTCTTAAAAACAATTGACCACCACGAAAAAAATTCACAATAAAAAGGAGACTGGGAATGTTTCGTTCAACTTTCAAACATGCTGCTACTGATTGGAAATGTAAGAAATGTTCATTTGTTTTGACAAAATGGAAAGCAACTGTACATTATTACTGGAAACTTTAGCTGAGGCCAACGTTGTAAATGTAAAGGATAATTTCTTAGAGAACAATTCAGTAGTATTGTTTTGCCTTGTCATGAAGAATTTTTGTGCTTCCAAACAAACAAAAACCTTGGATTGTTAGGTGAACAGTGGCAATGAAGTGGTTTTCAGAAGATTCAGTTTCTTCATCTACAAAAATGACAGGAGTGGCGCTGTCATTCTGCCAATAAGACATTCTGCCAATAAGTGGGGCTCCTTCTGCCAATAAGAGAGAGCATGAGATCTGCGCCTCTAATTTCTCTCAGAAACAAATAATGAGAACTTCATACCAATTCATCTATTATATGAAAGCTTTGTCCCGTGAGAATACTGGTCTATCTTTAGATATGTAATTTATCAAACTTCTTTAGGCAACCCATCTTCTTTACTTTTTTATTTTTTGGTCTTCTCTTTGTCAAATTTTTATGGAATAACTACATTCAGGTGTAGTAACAGTAACGCAAAGCTCTGAAAACCACGAGACAATTCGTTGCTTCCGAAACGCAGCCGGCAGCAGGCACTCGAGAAGACTAAGTATGAGCTCCCGAGCACCCGTAGGTCGGATTCCGTGGATCAGGCACCGGAAGTGACCGCTTCTTGGCTGCTTCCTCTCCTGGAGTCCAAAGTCCCGCTGCTCCGCCGCGATATTCAGTAAACAACTGGGAGTCCGGCAGCATGGAGGCAGCGCGCCCTCCCCCGACTGCAGGGAAATTCGTGGTGGTCGGCGGCGGCATCGCGGGCGTCACTTGTGCGGAGCAGGTAGGGCGGTGCTCAGGTGGTTCCGCCTCTTTCCTCTACCCCAAAGGCGGTAGCGCTGAAGGCTTTCCTCCCACCCCCTCCCTTTTTCTTCTTCCGGGTTCCTCTTTTGCTGGATCCTTTTCGCACTTATTGCTCCCAGATTTTAGAAACTGCTTGGTGGTCCTCATATGGCCTCACTAGCTTTCTCTCAGGCGCAGGGAGGAGTGGGAGGCAAATTATTGCCGAGAAACCAAAGCTGGCAGATCCGTGCTCAGATCCTTGTAATGTCAGAGCAGACATGAGGACTTCGTATTTAGACAAAAAATTCAGCCCTCGTTCTTTTTTTTTTTCTTTTTATTTGAGACGGAGTCTCACTCTGTCGCCCGGCCGGGAGTGCAGTGGTGCGATCTTGGCTTAATGCAACCTTTGCCTCCCGAGTTCAAGCGATTCTTCTCTTGTGTCAGCCTCGCAAGTAGCTGAAATTCCAGGCGCCCGCCACCACGCCCGGCTAATGTTTGTATTTTTAGTAGAGAAGGGTTTTCACCATGTTGGCCAGGCTGGTCTCGAACTCCTGGGCTCAAGCAGTCTGTCTGCTTCCGCCTGCCAAAGTGCAAGGATTACAGGCCTGAGCCAGAGCGCCCGGCCCTCAGCCCCCTTTGTTAATTGTCATAGGTGACTGAGTTTAGTTTCCAGATAGTTGCCAAGTCTTTAGTGCACCTTAACTAATTAATAAAGAATCCCATACGTAAGTTTTCTATACTTCGAACTCCCAAGATAGAAGATACTTTATTTCTAGTAATGTTTTGTAAAACAATCAGGAAGGGATTATGTGCATGTAGGGCATGCTTTCCTGTTGATACTGAATAGCCAGACCGTATATATTCATATACATGTGTGTATTCCAAAAAGTTCTAGGTTATTTTGTTGATATAAACATGAGCAATCGCTGAAGTCATAAGAAATAGTGCAAGAAACTCAAGTGTTTTTATTATTGGATGCGTATTTTTCATTTATTCACTAAGTAAGCATATATGATGCAGGCACCGTATTTAAGGGCTGAGTGTTCAACTATGAACAGCATGGTATACCATACTAGGGACCCACAGCCTAGTGGAAGAGGCAATGTTGTATGTCTATGCAAGAGATATCAACGGTTATCTTAGGGGTGCCTGTGGAGTAGGTAGGGAGTGAATTAGGGAAGAGGAATTTTTTTTAATCGAAGGAGGTGTTTTTAAAATCTCATTTTGAGAGAATGAGTGAAAGTTCAAGTATTCAAGAAAAAAATGTCATCTCCAGTGGAAAAGCATGGATCATCAGCGAGCAGTAAAGCTTAAAGCATAGATCATAAGGAATCTTATAAATCATGCTAAGAACTTAAGAAGAATTTACAAGTAGTGAAATGTTTTTGAGCAGTGGAGTAACTTGATTATGTGAAAAGGTTTGAAAGATGATTAGTTACAATGTATTTGTGGCAGAGGCAGCTGGTTTATACGTGAAACTGGGGAGCCAATTTGAAGGTAATTTGAGTAGTATAAAGAAGTTTCGAGGACCTCATCTAGCAATGGAAACAAGGAGATAAATTACAGAATATGCAAAGGAAAGAAAGATGGAGAGAGTAATAATATTGCCAAATATAGAAAGTTCAAATAGAATGAGACTAAGAAGAGTCCCATGGGTGCCGGGCACCAGAGCTCACACTTGTGATTTCGGAACTTTGGGAGGCCAAGGTGAGAGGATTCCATGAGGCCAGGAGTTCGAAGCCAGGCCGGGCAACATGGCAAGATCCCATCTCCATTAAAAAAAAGAAAAGAAATAATCCCTTGGATTTTAAGGATTCCTAGATACCTCAAACATGCTGTTTTAGTGATATAGTAGGAATAGAAGCCAGATTATTGAGGGTGGTGGTGTGGAGGAACCAGACTTTGAGATAAGAAAATGCTTTCAGGTACAGAGTGAAGAAAGAGGTTGTAGCTAAAGGAAAATAATGAAACATTAACAAGTTATACCTCTAAATTTTGTTGAAGCTATTGTTAAAATGGCTTTATCGTCGCACAATATGTACTGACTGAAGAGGCAGAATAGGAGTGCCAAAGCACTTGGGGAAAGTCAGACCAATATTCTAAGTGTTTAATATTGAGGGTTTGCTTTGATTTCATCCCATTGAAGACAAATGAAATATTATTTTAAGATAAATATAAGTTGGTTTAACTGTTAATTAGGAAAATAGTTTATTCTCATCCTCTGCATTATAACTCTAAATTGGTATACAAAATAGTTGAAGTAAATAAGGATACTTCTTTTTTTCTTTTTTCTGAGACAGAGAGTCTTGCTGTGTTGCCCAGGCTGGAGTGCAGTGGCGCGATCTCGGCTCACTGCAAGCTCCGCCTCCCAGGTTTACAGCATTCTCCTGCCTCAGCCTCCCGAGTAGCTGGGACTACAGGCGTCCGCCATCACGCCCAGCTAATTTTTTATATTTTTTTACTAGAGACGGAGTTTCACTGTGTTAGCCAGGATGGTCTCGATCTCCTGACCTCGTGATCCGCCCGCCTTGGCCTCCCAAAGTGCTGGGATTACAGGCGTGAGCCACCGTGCCCAGCCATAAAGGATACTTCTTTATATCACTTTTCTTTCAGCAGTTCTTTGTTAGTGTTTACTGTAAATGTATTATTTTATCAGTATCAGAGTTTACCATTATTCACCATTGCCCCATAGATAAGAACATGACGGGGGATAACGGAGACCTTTAGATGAGGAGCAGTGGGTTTTTAATTTTCTAGATTAATTACATTATTAAAGTTGCATCATCCTCAACCCCAAACCATATATGCCAGTACTTAAAGTAATTTGTCCTAATTTTTTTTCTCTCTTTTTAAAAATAAGTTGGCTACTCACTTTCCATCAGAAGATATTCTCTTGGTAACAGCTTCTCCTGTTATTAAAGCAGTTACGAATTTCAAGCAGGTAAGAACCTTTGTATAACTTCTTAATATTAATTTGAAAAAATTGCAATTTAACTTGCATAGCGTTAGGGTAACTATTTTTTTCTTTCTTAAAAATTGACAAGTACAATTATATGCTGTACAACATGATGTTTTGATACATGTATACATTGTGGAATGGCTAAGTCAAGCTATTTAAAATCTTTCCAATTTTGATGCCTTCTATTTCTTTCTCTTACCTAATTTAATTGCTCTAGCTAGGACGTTAGTACTGTGTTGAATAGAAGTGTTGAGAATGGGCATCCTTGTGTTGTTCTTGATCTTGGAAAAGGTTTCAGCTTTTCACCATTCAATATAGTATTAGCTATAGGCTTGTATATGACCATTTTTATGTTGAGGTACATTCCTTCTATACCTAGTTGTTGGGCTTTTATTATGAAAAGATGTTTAATTTTGTTGAATTTTTTTTTCTGTATCTGTAGAGATGGTCATGATTTTTGTCCTTTGTTCTGTTAATGTGGTATATCACATTTACTGATTTGCATATTTTAAGCCATGTTTGCATCCCTGAATAAATCCCCCTTGATCATGGTGAATTGATGACTTGTGTTTTATTGTTGTTGTTGTTTTGTTTTTTGTTTTTGTTTTTGTTTCTCTTTTGAGACGGAGTCTTGCTCTGTTGCCCAAGCTGGAGTCCAGTGGCGCCATCTCAGCTCATTGCAAGCTCTGCCTCCCGGGTTTACACCACTCTCCTGCTTCAGCCTCCTGAGCAGCTGTGACTACAGGCGACCACCACGACGCCCGGCTACTTTTTTGTATTTTT
>NW_012112030.1:17359198-17363810 GCF_000951035.1 Colobus angolensis palliatus
TGAATTTTTTTTTCTGTATCTGTAGAGATGGTCATGATTTTTGTCCTTTGTTCTGTTAATGTGGTATATCACACTTACTGATTTGCATATTTTAAGCCATGTTTGCATCCCTGAATAAATCCCCCTTGATCATGGTGAATTGATGACTTGTGTTTTGTTGTTGTTGTTGTTTTGTTTTTTGTTTTTGTTTTTGTTTCTCTTTTGAGACGGAGTCTCGCTCTGTTGCCCAAGCTGGAGTCCAGTGGCGCCATCTCGGCTCATTGCAAGCTCCGCCTCCCGGGTTTACACCACTCTCCTGCTTCAGCCTCCTGAGCAGCTGTGACTACAGGCGACCACCACGACGCCCGGCTACTTTTTTGTATTTTTTAGCAGAGATGGGGTTTCACCATATTAGCCAGGATGGTCTCGATCTCCTGACCTCACGATCCACCCGCCTTGGCCTCCCAAAGTGCTGGGATTACAAGTGTGAGCCACCACACCTGGCGAATTGATTACTTTTAATATGCTGTTGAAATCAGTATGTTAGTATTTTGTTGAAGATTTTTGCATCTATGTGCATCAGGGATATTGACCTGTAATTTTTTTTCTTGTAGTATCCTTACCTGGCATTTGTATTGGGTAATGCTAGCCTCATAAAATGAGTTTGGAAATTTTCCCTCCTCTTCAATTTTTTGGAAGAGTTTCAGAAAGCTTGGTATTAGTTCTTTAAATTTTTGACAGAGTTCAGCAGTGAAGTCATCAGGTCCTGGGTTTTTCTTTGATGGAAGACTTTTTATTGCTAATTTAATCCCCTTATTACTGATCTGTTCAGATTTTCTGTTTCTTTGTGGTTTAATCTTGGTAGGCTGTATGTAGGTATGTATCCACTTCTTCTAGGTTGTCCAATTTGTTGGAGTATAATTATTCCTAAGTCTCTTATGATCCTTTGTATTTCTGTTGTATCGGTTGTAAAGTGTCCTCTTTCATTTCTGATTTTATTTAGTTGAGTCTTGTCTCTTTTTCAGTCTAGCTAAAGGTTTCTCAATTTTTTTGTATTTTCAAAATAACATCTTTTTGTTTTGTTGATCTTTTCTATTGTTTTTCTAGTCTCTACTTCATTTATTTCTGCTCTGCTCTTTGTTTCTTTCCTTTCCCTAATTTTGAGCTTAGTTTGTTCTTGGTTTTCTAGTTCCTTGAGATGTAACCTTAAGTTGTTTACTTGGTATCTTTCTTTTTTGATATAAGTGATTATTGCTATAAACTTTGCTCTTAGAACTGCTTTTGCTGAATCTTGTAAGTTTTGGTATGTTGTGTCTCCATTTTCATTAGTCTCAAGGTATTTTTAATTAAAAAAATTCTTTCTTGACCCACTGGTTCTTTAGGAGAGTGTTGTTTAATTTCTAAATATTTGTGAATTTTCTGAAATTTCTCCTGTTATTAATTTCTAGTTTTATATCAT
The DNA here is from genome assembly GCF_000951035.1 of Colobus angolensis palliatus. Taxonomy (NCBI): domain Eukaryota; kingdom Metazoa; phylum Chordata; class Mammalia; order Primates; family Cercopithecidae; genus Colobus; species Colobus angolensis. The sequence continues at coordinate 17,360,637 of NW_012112030.1, forward strand.
TGTGCTAGGGAAAAGGTGCTTGATATGATTTCATCCTTGTATTTGTTAAGACTTGTTTTGTGACCTATTGTGATTTATCGAACGTTCCATGTGCACTTGAAGAGGATGTGTACTCTGCTGCTAAGTGAAATATTCTGTATGTGTCTGTTAAATCCATTAGTTCACATCCAGTGTTTTATTTCCAATAATCTTTTCATTGTTGAAAGTGGGGTACTGAAATCCCCTACTCTTACTTTTTGAGATAGAGTCTCATTCTGTCACCAAGGCTGGAGTGCAGTGGTGCAATCTTGGCTTACTGCAACCTCCATCTCCCAGATTCAAGTGATTCTCCTGCCTCAGTCTCCCGAGTTGCTGGGACTACAGGTGTGTGCCACCATGCCTAGCTAATTTTGTTTTGTATTTTTGGTAGAGATGGGGTTTCACCATGTTGGCCAAGCTGGTCTTGAACTCCTGACCTCAAGTGAACTGCATGCCTTGGCCTCCAAAAGTGCTGGGATTACAGGTGTGAGCCACCGTGCCCAGCCACCCCTATTCTTTTTATACTGCAATCTGTGTCTCTCTTCAGATCAGTTAATATTTGCTTTATTATTTAGATGCTGTGATGTTAGGTGCATATATATTTACAGTTGTTATATCTTCATAATGAATTGTTCTCTTTACCATTTTGTAGTGACCTTTTTTGTTTCATTTTACAGTTTTTTACAAATGGCTATTTTATCTGATACAGTTACATCCACTCTCTTGTTTTCTCTTTGCGTGAAATATCTTTTTCCCTCCTTTCCCTTTTCCTGTGTGTCCTTACAGGTGAAGTCAATTTCTTGTAGGTAACATGTAGTTAGACCTTGTTTGTTTATTCATTCAACCACTATTTCTTTCACTTGAGAATTAGTCCATTGATATTCAAGGTAATTGTTGATAGGTAAAAACTGACTGCTGCCTTTTTTTGTTAATTATTTTCTAGTTGATTTGCAAATCTGTATTCCTTTTTTCTCTCTTCCTGTCTTCCTTCTAATTAAATTATTGGTATCCTACTTGAATACCTAATTACTAATTGGTATCCTTTCCGTTCAGTTTGAAGAGCTCCCTTTAGCATTTCTCTAGTGGTAGCTTCGATTCCTTAATCTTTTTGTATTTAGTGTATGTTTTTGCTTTGTGGTTATCATAAGGCTTATGTAAAACAATTATAACGGATTTTTTTTTTTTTTTTTTGAGATGGAGTCTTGCTCTGTCACCAGAGCTGGAGTGCAGTGGCCAGATCTCATCTCACTGCAAGCTCCGCCTCCCGGGTTCAAGCCATTCTCCTGCCTCAGACTCCCGAGCAGCTGGGACTACAGGCGACCACCACGACGCTTTTTTTTTTTTTTGTATTTTTTAGTAGAGACGGGGTTTCATCATGTTAGCCAGGATGGTCTCGATCTCCTGACCTCGTGATCCGCCCGTCTCGGCCTCCCAAAGTGCTGGAATTACAGGCTTGAGCCACCGCGCCTGGCTATAGTGGATATTTTAAGCTGAAAACTATTTAACTATGACCACATAAAGTAACTCTACACTTCTACTCTACTCCTCTGCCACATTTTATGTTTTTGATACCACAATTTACCTCATATTATATATCCCTTAAATTATTGAAGCTATTGTTATATTTATTAGTTTTGTCTTTATTTAATAGTTTTGTGTAAGCCAAACATATAAGTGGCTTACACATCACCATTACAATTTTAGAGTATTCTCAGTTTGACTGTGTAGTTACTTTTACCAGTTAATTTTTATATTTTCACATGTTTTCATGATACTAACTGGTGTCCTTTTCTTTCAGTTTGACAAACTCCCTGTAGCATTTCTTGTAAGACAAGTCTGGTGGTGAAGAACCCCCTCAGCTTTTATTTGTCTGTGAAAGTCCTTATCTCACTTTCATTTCTGAAGGACAGCTTTGCCAAGTACTGTATTTTTAGTTGGCAGTTTTGTTTTTTGTTCCTTCAGCACTTTGAATATATGATTTGTGTTAGGCCTTTCTTGCATTGCTATAAATACCTGAGGCTGGGTGATTTATAAAGAATAGAGGTTTAATTGGCTCATAGTGCTACATGCTGTATGGGAAGCATGGTGCCAGGAATCTGCTCAGCTTCTGATAAAGCCTCAGGAAGTTTACAGTCATGGTGGAAGGCGAAGAGAGTAGATGTATCCCATGGTGAGAGCAGGAGCAAAGGAGAGAGTGTGAGGGGAGGTGCCACACATGTATAAACAACCAGGTCTCGCAAGGACAGCATCAAGCCATGAGGAATCTGCTCCCATGATTTAGCCATCTCCCACCTCCAACACTGGGGATTACATTTCAACATGAGATTTGGCAGGGAGAGACGTCCACATCGTGTTATTTTTTCATTTTGTCCTGGCCTGTAAGGTTTCTCCTGAGAAATCTGCTGTTAGCCTTTTGGAGACTCCCTTATTGTGATTTGCTTTTCTCTTTCTGCTGTAATGGCCCTCTCCTTGTTTTTGATTTTTGACAGTTTAATTATAATATGTCTTGGTGTAGCCTTATTTGGATTGAATCTGATTACAGACTTTTGACCTTCTGGTTCCTGGATATTTATATCTTTCTCCAGATTCGGAAAGTTTTTTATTGTTACTTCTTTAAATACACTTTCTACTCCTTTGTCTCTCTCTTCTCCTATAACTCCTATAACTCAAAGATTTGCTTCTTTGATGCCATCCTTTAAATTCCATATTTTTACATTCTTTTCATTCTTTTTTCTTCTTCTTTTTTGACTGTATATTTTCAAATAATCTGTCTTTAGATTCACAGATTTTTTTCTTCTGTGTGATCAGTTCTCTTGTTGACATAGTCTGTTGCATTTTGTTTGTTTGTTTCATCCGTTGCATTTTTCATCGCCCGAATTTCTGCTTTATTTTTTAATAGCTTGTCTTTTTAAATTTTTTGTTTTGGTTGCTTATTGTTTTCCTGATTTAATTGAATTGTTTGTTTGTAACTTCTTGAAGTTCCTTCAGCTTCTTTAAACAATTATTGTGAATTCTTTGTCAGGCAGTGGTTTTTTGTGTGTGTGTTCTTTTAGTGGTATGTCTTCTTGGTTTGTCATGTTTCTTGTTGCCATTTCTTTCTGTTCTTTTGGTGGCATGGCTTCTTGGTTTGTCATGTTTCTTGTTGCCATTTCTTTC
>NW_012112030.1:17363925-17425892 GCF_000951035.1 Colobus angolensis palliatus
GGCATGGCTTCTTGGTTTGTCATGTTTCTTGTTGCCATTTCTTTCTGTTCTTTTGGTGGCATGGCTTCTTGGTTTGTCATGTTTCTTGTTGCCATATGTTGATGTTTGCACATTTGATGACACACTCACTGTTGTCACAAGTATGGGCTTGTTTTGCTGTGGAAAGACCTTCCCCTATGGGGAGGGCTGCTTGTTGGATAGGATGTAGCAGTACTGGCATCAGTGAGGGTCCATGCAGCTCTGTCAGCTGAATTAATTGTTGAAGATTGCAGGGATCCTCAGCATCCAACTCTGGATGTCTGCAGTGGTAGTGAGGGTTGTTGGGGTTTTCCATGTCAGTGACTGCTAAGAGCCTCCCAATGACAAGGAAGCTGTGGCTTAGGGAATCCCAATTGGCACTGAGTCTGCCTTCAGGTTCAGTGGCAGCAGCACTGGTGTCTGATAAGTGGTACCTATGGAACAGTGACAGAGCTGAGACCCAAAACACCGGCATACATGGAGGAACAAAAGCTCTGGGATCTGGGACAGTAATGACATTGTTGCCTAGAGTGCAAGTACCCATACTGCTGTATTGGCAATAGAATGTGTGGTGAGGATGCTTGTGAAGCAGCCAGGGAAACCAAGGATGGGAACACAGGTGTGCTGTGAAGCAGCCAGGGAAACCAGGAATGGGAACACAAGTGTGTGCTCAAAGTTATAGCAGCTTCAGTGTCAGGGAAGGGCCTTGCTTTCAACTGTGGCTGAGCTAATGCCTGGATTTCAGACATGTGCAGTGAGGCTTGGTTGCAGGGCCCAAAGTGCACACTAGCTTACCATGATGATGGCTCTGGTGTCTGAGATGTAGGTGGGCCCAGTGCAGGCTGTAGACCCTGGGTCTGATGTGTGGGATTGGGATTGGGACACTATGGGGTTGAGAGATGAAGTGACTCCTTTCCCAAAGCATCTTGACATTGGCCACTTCTTTGTGAAGACAAGCTGTGCCGCCATGTCTCCCTCTCTGGGGTTCCCTGGCAGGAATGTTGTTGGATCCATCACAGTAGCAAGGAATGCCAGGTTCCTCTGCAGTGCAGGCCACCATGGACCACAGTGCTCTCCACCATGTGACTGATACTGATAGCCTCTGCCTTTCTTTGCTCCTAGCCATTTCCTGGTTTCTCAGGTGTGCCAGGGTCATTATTGATTCTTCTTATGTGGCTATTCTCCATTTTCTTGCTCCACTGTGTTGCTGCAGATTGTTTAATGGGCCCTTGAGCCCTCTTTGGGCTATTTTGGCTTGTGAATAGTTGTCTATATTTGTTTTGTTTTGTTTTGTTTTAATGGGGGAATGAAGGCTGGTATCTCCTACTTAGACATCTTGATGACAATACCTCTGTGCATTCTGAAGTGTTTTCATTGTTTAAAATTACAAATATTCTTTTGACAGTCATTTGAAAAAACCTTGGGTTGAGAATTATTCACATAGAATACTAAAAGCTCCCAGAATTACACTGAATTTTTGGTCTTCTATTCTTTTTCTCCATTTTCCTTCCACTTAGAATTACTTTTGAGAAAGTTTCCAATAAAAATTTTCCAGGAAAGATGCTCTGCAAATCTAAAATGGGTACAAATATACATGTAGATATTTATTATAAATATGGGTAGGGGTATGTGTATGTGTGTTTACAAATCAGAAAAGTACTTCCAAGCCAAGTTTATACTTACAGATAATTGGTGTTTCAGATATGTAATAAGCATCTCGGAATACTTTGTATTCCATTAATTTATATTCACATTATAATAGGAGTCTAAGAACAGTGGGGTCATGGTATAGAAAAGCCATCTCCAAACTTTTTTGATCCTGTAGTTCAACTGTTAAAATGTTTTGCCTTGACATCCCAATATATGTATACTAATAAGTTATATGCATGACCTACAGAACTACAATTATAAATGTTATAAAGCCTATGCAAAATAAAATTTATAAAATGGCGAAAAACGTAGGTTCTATCTTTCTTCCCACCCTTCAGTGAAGACTACTACCATAGCCCTCCATTTAATACGATGTTTCTTGTAATATCCTGATAATGGAAAATATTTTTCTCTTATTGTAAACCTTGAGCCTCTGTAAGACCAAGGGTAGTTTAGTGATATATACCATGTTGTCCCTTTATAACCTAAGCAGAGATACGTATGATATCTTACTAGTTAGGTATAGCCAAAGAGTTATGGAGTTTGGGAGAAATAGAGGAAAAATTACAGCTATTAATCTTTAAAAGGTAAAAGTACATATTTAATGACAGGCTGAGACTGTATCCCTAAGAGAAAGATGTATAGCTGGGTCTCGTAATTACCTTTCCAGAAGACCTAATTCAGTATCATAATCCAAGAGTTGTGAGACTTGAATTCAGTTTTTGCCAGTTTTGTAAGTTATGCACAATAGAAGGAAAAAACTTGGTTTCTAGGCCTCTTATTTACTGGTCGAGTAGCCTTGGAAGATCTCTGTAAGCTGCTTCTCCTGTAGTATTAATACTTTCCTTGCTTACTTCACAGAGTTGGGAGCTTAAATGTGCCAATAACAAATATACAAATATCAGCTATTCTGTGTACAGCAGTAGGAAATGGCATTATCTTTATGATTTATTGAGTACCTATATTATATATTGCCAATGTACTAGGCACATAAGATACAGAGATTAAAAGTGTAGAACATAACACCAAAAAGTCACTAGTGCTTATCCTGAGGGATTATGGATGAGATTTGGAGAGAGATAAAGAGAGACTTTAACATTTACTCTCTGTTATGTATTGTTTGTTTAGTGTTACAAAGAGCATGATTCATGACTTGTATAATTTTTAAAGGAGAAAAAAGATTACTACTAATAATTCACATTTATTAAGTGCTTACCATGCACCAAGTAGTCTTCTAAAGGTTTCATATATATGATCCTTAAATAACCCTAGAAGTAGGTTCTTACATAATTTGTAAGACCATAGAGTGGGTCATGAGACCAAAAGGTTTGAGAACTGTCAAGGCCATGCAGTAAGATTTCCATGCAGTTTTTAAGGAGCAACTGAGGTTGAATATCAATCTGTAAGGCTGTGTGGTCTTTCTGCAGCAAACTGAGCTTAGGATTAGAGCAAGTAGATAGTTTATAGGGTTGGGGGTTTTCAGGTTAAGAGTTTAGGATAAGAGAGCAAGGAAGTGAAGGATTTAGGGAAAAGGTGAAATGATTCACAACTGAACTTTTACTGGACAGAAGGGAAAGTGAGTCTATAAGAATACTGATGGTTTTATAGAACAGGAAGGAAGAGTGCAAAGACTAGGTGACCATAACGTCTGCTAGTAAGTAGAGAGGGAAAGCTTGAAGGATAAGGAAATAAATAAGCTGTTTGACTAAACTATAGAAATGTAAGTGGTGTTACCCCTCATTTTACAGGGCAGTTCTCATTTTATTAGCCAGGAAACTATGGCTTATAACACCTGACTTGCCCAGGAGCAGCCAAGCAAATATTTAAGTCTCTAAATGCTGAATCTAGTCCTCTTTCCACTCTGTATAGTGCAGTTGGCTAACTTTTTTGTTTTACAAACACAAAATAGTGTATAAAAGCAAAGTATTTTTATTATTTAAGATTCTTGAAAGAAAATACTTTAAAAGTATACATTTTTAATCTCTTTGATCTGTACAGATTTCTAAAATATTGGAAGAATTTGATGTTGAAGAACAATCAAGTACCATGTTAGAAAAACGCTTTCCCAACATTAAGGTTATCGAATCTGGCGTAAAGCAACTAAAGAGTGAAGAACACGTAAGATCATTGTTTTCTTAATAACATTTTCCATCATTGAATCTTGATGAGGTTTTGCCTGCCTTCTTTTCACTCCAGCTCTACCACCACCACCATTTAAGTTTTTAATATGTAAAGTTTAGTGACATTGATTTCCAGTATTATTAGAAAAATACAGTTTTTGTAAGTTTATTGGAATTATATAATTAGATTTGGGATTTTAGTCTTCACATTTCAAATTACATTAATGTTTATAAAGTGTCCACTGTGTTCTGGTTACTGCATTAGGTGCTGGGATGCAGTAGGGATAATACGAGGTGTCTGCTCCTAGGAACTGTCAGTGTCAAAGGGAATATGAACATGCGTACTGTAATTATATTGACATATAAAAAACACGGTCACTGAAATACTATCAAAGCTCTGATATCAGGGATTTAGGAAGACTTCACAGAGAGAGTAAAATGAACTGGGTATTAACAGATGAGTGAAATTAAGAGTTCGCCAGGTGGAAAGGGGCATTCCAGGAAGAGGAGGTTGAATGTACAAAGACCCAAAGAAAGGAAAAGAAATATGAAGAATAGAGATGTCAAAGGGATTAGGATATGGTTAAGTAAAGGAGATTGGCAATCAAGGCTAGAAGCTAAGTAAATAAGATCCTGTAGGGTTTTTAATGTCATACTATAAGAAGTTGAGTTTGTTTTATATTTGGGAGAAATTGTAAGGTGATTTTAAGAGCTGGGGCATCAATAATAAAATTGATTTTTTTTTTTTTCTAAGGAAGTTGCATCTGATAGGGGTGTTGAGAATGAACAAGTGGCCAGTAGGCAACTGAATTAGAAGGTGGTTATGATAGTCAAATATTATGTAAAGGGTCAGGAAATTATGTACAGGCTCACACCTATAATCCCAGCACTTTGGGAGGCCAAGGCAGGCAGATGGCTTTAGCCTAGAAGTTCGACTCTGGCCTGGGCAACATAGCAAAAACCCATATCTACAAAAAATATACAAAAAATTAATCAGGCATAGTGGCGTGCACTTGTGGTCCCAGCTACTTGGGAGACCGAGGTGGGAAGATCACCTGAGCCTGGGAGTTCAAGGCTGCAGTTAGCTGTGATTGTGCCACTGCACTCCAGCCTGGGTAACAGAGTGAGACTCTGTCTCAAAAAGAATAAACAATTTTTTAAAAAATTGATTTGAAAAATGATGTAAGGCCTGAACTGAGACAGGGACAATGTAGTTGTAAAAAATATCCAAGATGTGAGTGAGATTTCTACTATAAATTCAGCAGGACTCAGTAACCCTTTGCATGAGAATGAAGAAGGCAGTCTGAGGAAAGGATGTTGTTAGATGATTTACAGTATCCTCAGATGAGCTTTAGGCAAGATAAGAAGTAGGTTTGTAGTAGTTTGTATAAAGCAGCTCTAATTTATGAGTTATCTCCTTTAGGGAGAAAACACATACCACATTTGAAACACAAGTAATTTGAGAGAAAAAAGTAAAAGTACTGAATTTTATCAGGAAAAAATAAAAAATCTGAATCCCCAAACCAGATAAGTTTCTAATACTTATGGTGGTATTACATATTCCAAGTAATATCTTTGTCAATTTATTTTGTATTTGAGGTGGGCTCTCAAAATATGCTAAATGTATTGTGAGGGAATTTATGTGTTAGGGCATTTGAATGAATCATAATGCCTCCCATTACCATTTGAAAAATATCCCACATGCAGTGCATGTCTGCCTTCTCTTATCCATTGTCCTTTACATTTTTGTTTTTTTTTTTAACAGTTTATTGTAATTTCTTTTATTTAACAATCTAAGAAGTTCGCAGCCATCAGCAGTTCTAGTACTATATTTCAGGTGCAGTTGGGAGTTTGGGAACTCGGTGGCGCTGTTAGTGTAGTGAACTTTGTATGTAAAATACAGGCATACTTTTGATAGCACATGTGAAGGTCTCTCTCTACAGTTGACCTCATTGTTTTCTTTCTCAGCAGACTGACCTGGGCCACTCAACATGGCTTTTATGGTGTCTGATGTTAATGTATGTTCTCTTCTTACTGTAAATTCATGGCCATCAGATGGTATCAATGTGAAATTGGCATCAGGGCCTTAACAGCCACCACAGGTTTTCTCCTGTCCATCCATTTTTTTTTTTTCTAGAGACGGAGTCTTGCTCTGCCGCCCAGACTGGAGTGCAGTGGCCCAATCTCGGCTCACTGCAAGCTGCGCCTCCCAGGTTCACGCTTTTCTCCTGCCTCAGCCTCCTGAGTAGCTGGGACTACTGACGCCCACCACCACGCCCAGCTAATTTTTTGTATTTTTACTAAAGACGAGGTTTCACCGTGTTAGCCAAGATGGTCTGGATCTCCTGACCTTGTGATCCGCCCGGTCTCGGCCTCCCGAAGTGCTGGGATTACAGGTGTGAGGCACTGCGCCTGGCCTCTCTCCATCCATTTTGTTTTTATGAAATGCTACTGTGCTTCCCCAGGAACTTCAGTAGTTTCCCAGTGAGGCGAGGATGCAGAGTGTGTCACTCACTTCCGTCTGGAGAAGTGTCCTTTACCTATTTTAGTGAATTAGAGATGGTATGTTTTACTTTCACGTCTCCTGGCAAAAGTTTAGCAGTATAGAAAGAGTTTTTGTGTTTGTTTGTGCTGTTTGTTTTTACAGCAGCTAAATGCAAATTACTTTTTAAGTTTTGTCAGTGCCTATAATTAACTTTTGTTCTTGTCAGATAAAATTCTAATGAGATTATCTGAAAGAAGACTTGTGTAAAATTTCTATATGGCTTATGCTTATGCTGGATTACTGGTTTTGTGTATTTGTTTTGCAACTAAAGAGTTAATTTGGGTTGTAAATGTCTCATTGTGTATTAAGTGCTATGATACAATTTGGCAAGGTTTGTAAATCAAATAATTGGCACAAACATGAGCACTTAAATCATTCAGACAAAGTTGAACATCTCTCATAGTAGCATGCATTTATGTTTAAATGTTTTCTAGAGGCTACTATTTATATGTAGTTTTTCATTCAGTATTAAAGAACGAAAGCACTAGATCTCTGATATGTAGTTTTAGACCCATTTATGTTATTAAAAATTAATATAAATTTAAAGCCAATACATGCTAGGATTAAAGATTATGTTCTTTGCTTATACTAAAATACCCCAGACGCATTTTGTTTGCTAGTAAAGTCATTATTTTTACTTAAGAATATAAATACTGCTTTTTTTATAGCACTTCCTAGTCTTTTTAGATTAAGACATACCGTAACTTCTTGCACCACTCACTGCATTTCTGTACTCATAATAGATACGAAGGTATGATACGATTAGAATTACTAGGTCGTCTTACAGTAACTTCCCCTGACATCAGAAATCTTCATTAAGGCCTGTCACAGGTATAATGAGAATGCTTAATTAAAAAATTTCTTGAAGTTTTGTTTTTAATCTGGGGTCAACATACCTTTTCAGTCAAGATGAGATTCCCTGAAGTTTAATGTAAAACTTTGTGTGAATGTACCTTTTTATTCCAGAGGAGAAAGACTGCTTTCACAGGATCTCAGAATGGTTCATGAGCTTAAAATGATTAAGAATAACTGGATTAGTGCATGTATTCTCATGCTTAGTTTTGTAATTGCTATAACAAAGAACTGAGTGCCACCAAGAGGCAACCTTAATATATTATGTTTTGCTTTTGCCTTATTGAATTTTTAATTTAAAATGAAATTGTATCCATGTTGATTATGTGTCCCCCTTTTCTTTCATTGTTTGATGTATTTACAGTGCATTGTAACAGAAGATGGCAATCAGCATGTGTATAAGAAACTCTGTCTGTGTGCTGGAGCTAAACCAAAGTTGATATGTGAAGGAAATCCTTACGTATTAGGAATCCGTGATACAGACAGTGCTCAGGTAACATTTTAAGGTTGGATCATGGGAAGGACAATAAAAAGACTTTTCTACATTTGAATTAAAGTGTTCCACTTATGATTCCTAAACTACAATGGCAGAAGGGAATTTTGTTCCATGACCAATAAACCACAGAGTGGTTATGTTTTATTCCCACCAATTTTTCTTTTTTTTTTTTGAGACAAGTCTCCCTCTGTCACCCAGGCTGGAGCACAGTGGCGTGATCTCAGCTCACTGCAAGCTCTGCCTCCTGGGTTCACACCATTTTCCTGCCTCAGCCTCCTAAGTAGCTGCCATTACAGGCGCCTGCCACCACACTCGGCTAATATTTTTCTGTATTTTTAGTAGAGACGGGGTTTCACCATGTTAGCCAAGATGGTCTCGATCTCCTGACCTCGTGATCCGCCTGCCTCGGCCTCCCAAAGTCCTGGGATTACAGGCATTAGCCACCGCGCCCGGCCTATTCCTGCCAGTTTATTTATTTTTACTTGATACTATGTTTTTAAGTTCATGCTGATGTGTTATCAGCATGAGATAACCCAGATGTAATGACTCTGCTGAATATTAACAACTTGCTTTACACACACATTCATTACTCTACTTTGGGAATATGTGATTTGCAGCCTAAATAATATAACTCATACATACCACATTTGAAACCTAAGTTTTTTCCAAAAAGGTAAAAGCAATTCAAAAATTACGGATCTTATTCTCTAGCAAAAAATATTCAAAAGATCTTTGTGGTACAAAATCATGATAGAATCATAGAACAGAAAAAGTCACTTGGCTTATTGTTCTGCCCTAGATAAACTATCCCAGTAAGGTGAGACATCTGTATTTGGAGCATTATACAACTTCCTTTTGGTAATTTAATTCAGGGCTTATATTTCCTGGTTTCACAATACTATGTCTAACCTCAAGTTTGTTGTTCTGTCTCATGACATGATGATTTTGCATTAATATAATTTATATTCTGAAAAATTAATAAGGTTTTCTTTCAGCCTATTCTTCTCTTAATTAAATAATTAGGAATTGAGAGAAAATTTAAAGGAACTTGATTATCTTCTTGTAAACAATTTAAGTTCATATTATCAGAGATTGAGCTCATAACTGTTTCAGCTAGGTCCGCTACATATATGAACTCATTGAATCCTCATGATAATCCTGTGTGATGATTATTACTCCCACTTTACAAATAGGAAACAGGTTGAGAGATTAATTATGTATCTGTACTAATTTAGCTATTAAGTTTATCAGATACACAATTTAAACTTGTGCTTTTCACTTCTAGGTCCAGTGCTCTTACAGGTCTTTCTTAAATTGCAATATCCTCAATGAAGGACAAACTAAAATAAACTTCAGTGGTTTTTTTTCTTGGAGAATTTCAAAGATATCAGCTTCAGTGAATAGTATGAGTTTGGAGATAAACTTAATAGAAACTTAGTAGGAGGGAGAATTTTTCTGTTCAGATGTCATTTTGAAGCAATAAGACTATTCTATACTTTCCAAAGTGCCCAAAGAATTACCACCGATAATTCCACTGGTAAATACCAGTGGTAATTCCAGTGGTAAAATACCACTGGTAAGCTCATTGTGGTCTTTTTTTCTGGAGAGTGGAGGCATCAATTTATCTGTCTTAGAATGTTAATAACATTTTTTGATATTATTGTGCACCTGCTACTCCTACCAGCTTTGTCTGTATCATCTCACATAATCTTTACAGAAGCATCAGGATATATAGTCACTTACCATTTCTATTTATTTGGTTGTGTGTTTTTTTTTTTTTTTTTTTTGAGACAGAGTCTTGCTCTATCACCCAGGCTGGGGTGCGGTGGCGCGATCTCGGCTCACCACAAGCTTTGCCTCCCGGGTTCGCACCGTTTTCCTGCCTCAGCCTCCCGAGTAGCTGGGACTACAGGCACTCGCCACCACGCCCAGCTAATTTCTTTTTGTATTTTTAGTAGAGACAGGGTTTCACGGTGTTAGCCAGGAAGGTCTCAGTCTTCTGACCTTGTGATCCGCCTGCCTCAGCATCCCAAAGTGCTGGGATTACAGGCCTAAGCCACAGCGCCCGGCGGATCATTTCCATTAATAGTTGAAGGACGTGAGGTGCAGATAGGGTAAGCAACTTGCAAAGTCACTCAGTTAGTAATTGCTAGAGCCAGTGCTTCCACAGTCTGCGCTTAACCGCTGTGCTGCTGAGCTTCTCATTCCTAGAATTTTTGAGTGTTGAGTAACTCTAGGGAAACTGAGAGTCTAGGCAAAAAAAAAGAATATTGATTTGGTCAAATAGTTGGGAATGTGGCAAGTTAACAGTGCCTCCTGCTGAAATTCTGAAGTACTGTAAATGTAATGACCTAAAAGGAAAGGAAAATCAGGAGAGACATTGCTATAAAAGCAGCTTGGGATAAAGTAGAAAAGGGAACTTTTGTAATATTAATTGAGAAGGATGTACCCTGATAGAGTGGGAAAGTGAGATTCATTTTTTTTCTTTATAAATTCAATAAAAGATTTACATTTTTAGAATATTATCATTGAAGCCTCTTATTTCAGATATTGCCCGCTATTACAAAATACTGCCTCATTATTTTCTTTTTAACATAGGAATTTCAGAAACAGCTTACTAAAGCTAAAAGAATAATGATCATAGGGAACGGTGGTATTGCACTTGAGTTAGTGTAAGTATATATTTTTAAATATAACGTATTTAAATTGTTTAAAAATAATTTGTTTTTAAATTTAACAGTTGCTTTGTGATTCATGTGATTTGTTGGCAGACTGGAAAATGTTTTTTATTCTGAAAATCAAAGATAAATATAATTTTCATATGTTTTCAAGGGGAAAAATTCACCTTTTTTTTTTTTTAGCTTTTGTGGACTCCATAATTGTAGAAATTTTATTATAAAATATATATGTTTTGGGAATACTTCAGGTCTCAAGGTGGTTGGCCAAATTTGGCCCCTCAGTGTGTTTTATAAGTATATTCTATGTTTAAAAATAATTTAAATATTTACACCTTTTGAGATTTCTAGTGATAACCCTCACCACTTTTTATTGCTTATATGATAAATCCTGCTTCACTCATTTATGTTACCTGTCTGGCCAGTGTAACCCAAAATATTTGTGACTCCTGTTTTAGGATATGTGGTTCTTCCAGCTCTTGGTTTTTGGTGGCTTAGGAAATATGAACACAGTAATTATTATGAAATATTTTCATCTTAAGATGACATTACAAGTTCAAAAACCATTGAGAAATATCCCGCTGTGGCCTGCAGAGGACTGATTCACTTCATGATTTTATCCTCTAGCAGGTGATTGACATGAAATAGTCTGGATCTTTTTCAGGCCATAAAGTTGGGTCAGACCACAAAGAGGACAAATTTGAATCAGAATAAGGACTCTTCCAAAGCCGTATCTCAACTCACTTGCATTCAATCCAACTCTCAGACTAGGTTTTTGCCCCTCTTTTAGAGGATGATCTGACCCAGTGGAAGTCTGTAGGAGTTCTTAAATTGCCTGAGTACTATGGGTAGCAGTCATTATTGTTATTATGAAGTTTGTGGCATTGTATGTAGAAATACAGAGAAAGGGTCAAAACCAAAATGTGGGCCAAGAGGGAAGAGGTATAGATTTATTGTAAATGGGGTTTCAAATCCGTGTATATAATATATACATGACAGATTTTCTCCATCAGCTATCACGAAAGTATCACTATTATTGTAACTGTCATTATTTGCATTTAAAAATTTTATGTTCAAAAATGTTCAGAGTCTTACATTTAATCCGATTCATCCTTTTCTTTAAGTTGGAGACTGAAGTCAGTATAATTGGATAAAACTTATAATTTTGTGTTTAGTAAGCTCTTCTTTGATAATTAGAAATGGACCCACATAATGTTATTCTCTAACTTTAGGTCTGCTAAATGATTAGGTCTTTATCCGTCATGAAACTTGGCATACTCATACCCTTTCTACACTGTGTTTCAGTGAAAGGAATACTCGTGTTCTTCATTATACATTTTTTTCAGTTATTATCTGTTTTCTTGTTTCTAAGTGTAAGTTAATCCTTTCCTTTTCAAACAGATACCGTTTTTCATAACTTCACAAAACTGCAATACCTCATTGTCTGTTTTTGTTGTAGTCATTTAAAAATGAAAGCATATTTCCCCTCTGTATGTGATGATAATCGTCAGACTTGTGCATCTTACATAGTTCAAGTTAGGAAAAGAGGATTAGAAGGTGTCTTCGGAGGTAGAGCAAATACTGAAGTTTCTCGTGGTTGCTTGTAATAACTTCGACTGCTAGTCAGTCATCAGTATGTTAAACTACACTGATAGGTGTTATATTGTAATATTACTTTAAATTTAAAAATGGTAATACAAATTCCCAGTTTATCAAAAAGAAAGCATTACATGATAACTGTGTGTCTGTATGTAAATTGAAATACAAACTTTTTTTACCAAATGTGTGTGTATTCCACTTTCCACTGGTCAGTAATGCTATATGACAGAGTAACATAAAATTGAATGTTCACCCACTAATCTGAAATTTGGTGACTAAATGTTTACTGACATAGGAGAGCTGGAAAAGTAAAGACTTATTAGATGAAGTAAGGAGCTCCTTATCACCATATGTTGAAAAGTGTGACTATCAAGTGACCTGGATTCAGATGTACTAAACCTTTTTTCTGTAATCTATTTATTGATTAGTTTTGAAAAGTTGTATAACCTAACTATGTTACATCAGTCTGCGAAATAAAGACGGCAATACTTTGTACCGTAAAGAAATGTGAAAAATTAATACCTTAACTTTTTAATTACAGTATTTTATTAGTGTTGCAAGTTTAGATAAAATCCTATTATAGTTAGGATGGCCAATATATCTTATTTGACTGGGATTGTCTCCATTTCCACCAGTTGTACCAAAAATGATTATTAGTAGCAGATAGTATCCCAAGTTAGATAATAAATTATATGATATCCTTAATTATAATGGACTTCAGGGACTTTGTGAAACGAATATTGTTAGGAAAACCACTTTTCAGTATCTAAACTTAGAATGAAATATCACATGCCCATTGCCTTACATTAGTGGTAAATAGTAATAGAAGGTGGCTTGTATATACCATGTCCATTCTTTCCTTCCTCTAAGATCCTTGATCTTGATCCTTAAGATTTTTAGCTTATAACTCAGATTCTCTCCGTTTTCTATCTCCTTCCACAATGTGCTTTGAAGATACAAAAAGTAGTTACCAAATAAGTGACTGATTCTCAATATTATAGCTATGTACCATCCATTCATTACTGATTACACTATAACCAGAGTTTTTAAAAAGCACTGCTTACCCCTGGGGGCCATTCATATAAGTGTGTTGTAGAAATTGAACATTTTCTAATGATGTACATTGTAATGAAATTACATGTATTTGTCACTTAATACATATTCATATTCAGTACATGTATTTGTCATTTAAAGGTTCTTTCTGTAAACAGCTTTAGTTTCTTTTACTATTCTATTTTTCTTAGTATCTTTACAGAACATTAATATTCCTCTTTATAATCAGTTTTTCCCAGTTTACCTTAAAAATGTGTTCCCTGCTTTTGCTTCAGGAGATCATTATTTGCAAATGCAAAGATTTTTTACTTAGACTTTTGAAATTACTCTTAGTAACTTCAATATTGTTTTTAGGTATGAAATTGAAGGCTGTGAAGTGATTTGGGCCATTAAAGATAAAGCTATAGGGAATACTTTCTTCGATGCAGGAGCAGCTGAATTCTTGACTTCAAAGCTCATTGCTGAAAAACCAGAGGCTAAAATTGCACAGAAAAGAACCAGATATACAACTGAAGGTAAGCGTAGCACCTAGCTCGTTAATTCTCATAAAAAACTTTGTTTTAACCTTGTAGAAAAGAGCTACAAGAAAATTTAATAAAACAAATTTTGGAAATAGTAATGTGGGTATTTATGTATCTTTACATGAAGTTTTCAGATTTTCTATTATATATATTTTATATATGTATGTATTTTATATGTACAATTAAAATAGGAAATTTAAAATGAATTGAATAACTCAGCCCATCTGCATCTTTGCAAAGAGATGCTACATTTGGGCAACACCTAAAGAAGTTTTGTAAAAAATGCAATGATAGTATAAACATATTTTTTAAGTTTGATGGCTTTAAAAAATTTTTAGATTATAAAATTAAATGAGTTTTGTACATTTTGGAGGTGCTAAAAATTGACAAAATTACAAAAATTTGAAGGCTAATTTTCTTACCCTTCAGATTAGCCAGTGTAACATCCAAAATGTAAGTTGAGTGTGTTTATATACAACTTACACAATTGAAACAGTATCCATTTTGTAACTCTCCATCAGAAAAATATTAAAATAATGACTAAAATGATTAATAGAGATAACATAGTTTAGTCATGCTGTAATGTATGTATATATAGGAATCATTACATTGCCTAAATGAAAAACTTCAGAACACTAAACATATTTCTCGACCTGGTAATTTTTATATTATTTCATCTCTTTAGGAAGGAAAAAGGAAGCTAGAAGCAAATCTAAAGCAGATAATGTAGGCAGTGCGTTGGGACCAGATTGGCATGAAGGCTTGAATCTTAAAGGAACAAAAGAGGTATATTTTCATATACTGACTGGACATGTCAAAATGCAATTTTAAATTCTTGAACCATTTATTAAAGACTGATTATAGATATATGGTCAATGAACTGCTAGGTCACTTTACTCAAAATCGATAGTGCTAGGAAGAGACTTCCAATCCAGTTGGTCCATTTGGCCACCAAAGAAAAGTGAATGTCAAGGCATCTAAGACTGGCTCTCAGCCTACGTTTTAACTCTTGAGGTGTGATACTGTAATATATATACAGTCATTCCTTGGAGTATTGCAGGTTCAGTCCCAGACCATCACAGGAAATAAAATATCACAATAAAGTGAGCCACACGAATTTTTCAGTTTCCCAGTGCATACAAAAGTTAGATTTATAACATACTACAGTCTATTAAATGTGCATTAGCATTATGTCTAAAAAATAATGCATGTACCTTAATTTAAAGGTGCTTTATTAATATGCTAGCAATCATCTGAGCTCAGCAAATCATAATCTTTTTCTTGGTGGAAAGTTTTGCCTCAGTATTGGTGGCTGATGACTGATCAGGGTGGTGCTTGCTGAAGGTTTGGGTGGCTGTGGCAATTTCTTAAAATAACAAGGAAGTTTGCCCCATCAATTGACTCTTCCTCTCATGAAACATTTCTCTATAGCATGTGAAGCTGTTTTATAGCATTTTGCCCAGAGTAGAAGTTCTTTCAAAAGTCAATTCTCTCAAACTCTGCTACTGCTTTACCAACTAAGTGTGTGTAATACTTTAAATCCTTTATCATTTCAACAAATACTCATAGCATCTTTACCAGAAGTAAACTCCATCTCAGATAACTACGTTCTTTGCTCGTCCATGAGAAACAACTCCTTATCTTTTCAAATTTTACCGTGAGATTGCAGCAATGTAGTCTCATTTTCAGGATTCACTTCTAATTATAGTTCTTTTGTTATTTCTACCACATCTGCCTTTCTCCATTGAAATTTTGAACCCCTCAAAGTCATCCATGAAGATTGGAATAAACTTTTTCAAGCTCTTGTTAATGTTGATATTTTGATTTCCTCCCTTGAATCATGAATGTTGTTAATAATATCTAGAATGGTGAATTCTTTCCAGAAGGTTTTCAATGTACTTTTCCCAGATCCATCAGATGTATCACCATCTGTGGCAGCTATAGCCTTATGAAATGCATTTCTTTAATAAGACTTGGAAGTAAGAATTACTCCTGGATCTGTGGACTGCAGAGTGGATATTGTATTAGCAGGCATGAAAACAACATTCATCTCTTTGTGCATCTCTGTCTGAGTTCTTGGGTGACCAAGTGTCTTGTCAATGAGTGTAATATTTTGAAAGGAATCTTTTTTTTCTGAGCAGTAGGTCTCAACAGTGGGCTTCAAATATTCAATTAACCATGTAAACAGATGTGCTGTGTATTACTCCATTCTCACAGTACTATAAAGAAATACCTGAGAGTGGTAATATTTATAAAGAAAAGAGGTTTAATTGGCTCATGGTCCCATGGGCTGTACAGGAAGCATGACTGGGGAGGCCTCAGGAAACTTTCAGTCATGGGGAAAGGGGAATTAGGCACATCTTACATGGCCAGAGCAGGAGGAAGAGAGAGAAAGGGGCTGGTGCTGCACACCTTTAAACAACCAGATCTCATGAGAACTCTATCATGAAAACCATTAAGGATGGTGCTAAACTATTAGAAACTGTCCCCATGATCCAGTCACCTCCCACCAAACTGTACCTCCAACATTGGGGATTACAATTTGATACGAGATTTGGGCGGAGAACCAGACCCAAACCATATCATGCTGTCATCCAGGCTTTGTTGTTCCATTTATAGAGGACAGGCAGGGTAGATGTAGTATAGTTCTTAAGGGCCCTAGAACTTTCACAATGGTAAACAGGCATTGGCTTCAACTTCAAGTCACCAGTTACGTTATCCCCTAACAGGAGAGTCTACCTGTCCTTTGAAGCCAGGCATTGACTACTCCTCTATAGCTATGAAGGTCCTAGATAGCATCTTTTTCCACTAGAAGGCTGTTTTATGTACACTGAAAATCTGTTGTTAAGTGTAGCCACATTAATCAGTTATCAATTGTATTTTTTTTGTTGTAGAGATGCTTCTTTCCTTAAACCTCATGAACCAACCTCTCCTAGCTTCAACCTTTTCTTCTGGAGCTTCCTCAAGTCTCAGCCTTTACAGAATTGAAAACAGAGGCTTACTCTGAGTTAGGTTTTGGGCTAAGGGAATGTTGTGGCTAGTTTAATCTCTCCACACCACTAAAACTTTCTCCATATCAGCAAGAAGACTGTTTCACTTTCTCCTCATTCATGTGTTCACTGGGTTACCACTTGAGATTTACTTCAAGGATGTTTCCTTTGCATTCACAATTTGGCCAACTGTTCAGTGCAAGAGGCCTGGCTTTCCACGTGTCTTCCTCAATAAACCTAATAATCATTGCTAGCTTTTGATTTAAAGTCAGAGATGTGTGATCCTTCCTTTCACTTGAACGCTTAGAGGCCACTACAGAGTAACTGATTGCCCTGATTTCAATATTATTGTGTCTCTGGGAATAAGGAGGCTCAAGGAGAGTGAGAGACATAGGACAACAGCTGGTTGATGGAGCAGTCAGAACACAGAACATTTATCGATTAAGTTCACTGTGTTAGATGGGTGTGGTTCATGACACCCTAAGACAGTTACAATAGTACATCAAAGATTACTAATCACAGATCACCATAGAAGATCCAATAATGATGACAACTGTGAAATACTGCAAGAATTACCAAAATGTGACAGAGACACAAAATGAGCACACGCTATTGGAAAAATGGCACCAATAAGACTTGCTTGATGTGGGGTTGTCACAAACCTTCAATTTGTAAAAAACACACTATCTGTAAAACAATAGTGAAGTGCAGTAAAATATTGTGCCTGCAGTTTTCTGGCACACAACTCCTAAACTTTTTGGCATCTCCAAAGTGTTGTGTCCTTTTGTATGCTAATGATTGACTGGTTAACCCCTAGGTGGCTTCAGAATGGGGACTGGTCACAGGAAAGACCAAGGCATGATTAGAGGATTTAGACTTTTCAACCCCCAGGAAAGGAAAGGGGTTGAAGGTTAAGCCAATCACTAGCAGCCAATGATTTAATCAGTCACCTACATAACACAGTTTCCACGAAAACCCAAAAGGACTGGGTTGGGAGAGCTTCTGGATAGCCGAACATGTGGAAGTTGCTAGAGGGTGGTCTATCTGGAGAGGGCATAGAAGCTCCATGCCCCTTCTTATATGCTTTGCCCTATGTATTTCTTCATCTGTTTCCTCATGGCATCCTTGATAATAAACCAGTAAATGTAAGTAAAGTGTTTCCCCAAATTCTGTGAGATGTTCTTATAAATTAATTGAACCTAAGAAAGGGGCTCATGGGAGCCCCTTGATTTGTAGTTGGTTAGTCAGACAAACTGGTAAAACACCCGGGACTTGTAATTGGTATTGGAAGTAGAAGACAGTCGTGTGAGATTGATCCCTCAACATGTGGGACCTGATGCTATCTTCTCCAGGTAGATAATAACATCCGAACTGAATTGAATTAGAGGACAGCCAGATGGTGTCCTGTGCAGAGTAATTGCTTGCTTAGTGTGTGGAAAACACCCCACACGTTTGGTCGCAGAAGTATTCTGTGTTGTGAGAGTATAGTAGGAGAAACTGAGTTTGTTTTTTCCTATATCCTCAGATCAGGGATAGAGCTCTGTATACCCAGACTGTAGTGAATACACCTGCCCTATTTTAAATTAATCTTTTCTCAAAGGTCATTTCAGATGCATGCAGTAAACTTATAAAAGTTATTAGATTGATTAGAAATATACACTTAATATCCTAATTGGATAAGGAGATGATTTTCTTTTCCTCGTTTTGTTAGATATTTTGATTTTGTAATAGTTGTTAAAAGGCTGTGAAATCTAAATGTTGTAAGAAGCATGTATGCAGTCCTTCGTTACTGTGTGTGATTTCTTTAGAGCATTGGTTTTTGGCTTTCAGTAGGTGGGAGGGGGGCTGGCTGCATGGTGTATCTAATTTTTGTGATGGAAATTATACAAAGTCCCTTCTTTCTGCACCTTCAGATCCCAATATTAATTATATTTTTAACCTGAGAACTTCAACAGTTTAATTCAGTAAGCATTTATTTAGTACTTACTACCTACTTGGGACTTTATTAATGTTCAGGGATATAACAATAAGTCAAGACAGATCTGACCTGAATACATTTTTATAGTCCATAACTACTTTTTCTTTTTTTTTTGAGAGAGAGTCTCGCTCTGTCGGCCAGGCTGGAGTGCTGTGGTATGATCTCGGCTCACTGCAACCCTCCTGGGTTCAAGCGATTCTCCTGCCTCAGCCTCCCGTGTAGCTGGGACTACAGGCACACACCACTAGGCCCGGCTAATTTTTTAGTTTTAGTAGAGACAGGGTTTCACCATATTGGTCAGGCTGGTCTCAAACTCCTGACCTCAGGTGATCTACCCACCTTGGCCTCCCAGAGTGCTGAGATTACAGGCATGAGCCACTGTGCCTAGCAACTACTATAATTTTTTAAAAATTTACTTGTAATTATCAGTGAGGCCTAGACTAAAAAACATTCCCTCGATGCTCTCTGCTGATGCAGATATTAAATCTCTTAAGTTACTGAATGAATTTTCGTTCACTCCTTTCATGTGCATGAAGAGACTTATTTTAGGGCACTCAATGTGTTTTCATTTGTATTATAAGAATTATGTTTTCTATATGTTTCTACAAGTATAAGTTTTTTCTTTATCATTAGTAACCCAGGTCATTCTTTCTGGAAGTATTATGCTAACCAGTGTTTTTTTAATTTTAGTTTTCTCGTAAGATTCACCTTGAAACTATGTGTGAAGTAAAGAAAATCTACCTTCAGGATGAGTTTAGAATTCTGAAGAAAAAGTCCTTCACTTTTCCAAGAGACCCTAAGTCAGTTACAACTGATACAGGCAAGTAATGAAATAAGAAGAAATATATATAACCACTTAATTAAAAGGAAAACAATTTAATCCTGCTGTGTTATATTAAACATAACTTCATATTTCCATATAAAATTTAATCATGAAAAGTAAAAACCATAATGTAATAACATTCACTTCATTTCACTATCTGTTTTCTAGTAAATTAAACTGTGTAGGGCATTACATCTTACATAGAGCTCATAGTGTTTTGATCAAAAGTCAGAATATATTGTAAATCAAAATAAAACAAAAACCTGCAGCTCTTAAAGGTGACATGATTTCACCCAAATCGGATTGAAAATGTATATTTTGGGGACTAAGATGCAGCTTTCCTAACTTCAATTCCACAATTCCTCTGAGAATTGCCATGATTTGAAGAAATACACTCAGTGAACTAGCATATGAAATATTCTGCTCTTCTGAATTCTTTGAATTTTTCCATAGGAAAGGGAAATTTGAATATGAATAGTGAGGGAAAACACCTAGTTGAACTAAACACGAAGTGAAGTGTAAAGTATTACGAAAGATTTTTAGAGAAATAATTTAAATTTACTTTGTCAAAATGTATGTGTCCAAATTTGAAGGAAAAACATTTGAAATGCCATGGTTTTAAAATTATACCCAAATGAGATGATGTTAATTGCATTAAAATTGCTTTAGCAAATATGCCTCATAATTACTAAGGAGTGTGTTACAAAGTCATCTCTTGCCTTCCTTTTTCTTTCTTTCTTTGTTTCTAGTCATTGTAGTCATATGCACTGCTGTGGTGGTGGTTCCATTTGCAGATAAAGTCTGTTTTTCTTTTTTATCTTAAAGAGATGTGGCCTGTCTATGTGGAATTGACCAATGAAAAGATATATGGCTGTGATTTCATTGTCAGTGCTACAGGAGTTACACCAAATGTAGAACCTTTTCTCCATGGTAACAGTGTAAGGTGAAACTCTTTTGTCCAGCTGTGAATATATCTGAAGTATTTTTGTGAAGATCTTTAGTTCTCAAACATGAATAATAATTATTTTAGTATACAACTGTAACTTGAAAACAGTGGTTGAAAACAGTTTGGTTAAAACATTGTCTTGATTTACAGTATTTCTTACTGCTTAAAATCCTTACATAGTTATATCCTGGCATAAGCATCATCAGTAATGGTTTATAGTGTACAATTTGTTTATCTAAATGTTGATAAGAGACTGACGCCTCCTGTGACTTCTCAAAAGTGATTCTTTTAGAAAAACCATCTTGTATTTTTTGCTTTTCAACACTTGAAGCTTACAAAAAAAAAAAAGAATATTCTTATAGTTATGGGTAGGGTAGCCAGATGGTTATTGGATACTTTTCATGTTGAAATTCTAAGAATTTTATGGATCAATCTTAGTTGGAATTTGATCCATGGAAATTCGGCTGACGTGTCTAAACTTTGTGGCAATTTTTCATTTTCTCATTAAAGATGAGCATGCCGAAGTGTAACAATTTAATTTGTTTTCACTTTAGAATGGAAAAAATCATGTTTCTTTTTTTTTTTTTTTTTTTTAACCACTTACGCTTATGGAGAACATTGTTTAGTTTGATCTAGGAGAAGATGGTGGCCTGAAAGTGGATGATCATATGCACACATCCCTTCCTGATGTCTATGCTGCCGGTGACATCTGTACTACATCCTGGCAGCTGAGCCCAGTCTGGCAGCAGGTAAGCTAGCATACGTGATCATGTTTTTATCAGAGATTCTGTCTGAAAATAAAGCGGTTGTTACCAACAAATCCAACTTCTGGTTTTCCAACTTTGCTGCTTAAGTGGGAAGCTAGCACAGAGTTGTTATATATATTTAAAACAACAACAACAACAACAAAAAACTAGAATATTTCCCTGTTTGGTAAGTTATTATAATGGTAGACTGGGCTATCTTTTAATTGAAAGAAAATAATGGGCTATTACTTTGTTTTTCATTCTTACATGCTTGTCAGCACTGTCCAGGAGAACATTTTGTGATGATGGAAATGTTTAATTCTGCACCATCCAGTCAGGTAGCCAGCAGTATGTGACATGAGCACTTGAAATGTGGTTAATGTGACTGAGGACCTGAATTTTTATTTTTACTTTACTTTTCATTAACTTTAAATAGCTATATGTGGCTAGTGGCTACCATGTTGGACAGCACAACCTTAGATTAAAAAAACGACTAAGATTGTAAATTATATAGATAAAGCATTCTATTCCTGGATGATCCTATTCTGTCCCTGTGGTAATTATTACTACAAAATGTTCCTGGCCGGGAGCAGTGGCTCACGCCTGTAATCCCAACACTTTGGAAGTCGAGGCAGGTGGATCATCTGAGGTCAGGAGTTCGAGACCAGCCTGAACAACATGATAAAATCCTGTCTCTACTAAAAATACAAAAAAATTAGCTGGGCACGGTGGCATGCGCCTGTAATCCCAGCTACTCAGGAGGCTGAGGCAGGAGAATCACTTGAACCTGGGAGGCGGAAGTTGCAGTGAGCTGAGATCACGCCACTGCATCCCAGCCTGGGTAACAAGAGCAAAACTCCGTCTCAAAAAAAAAACAAAAAAGAAGTTCCTGTCGTACCTTTCCTGAGCCTTAACAAGTCCCAACTAGATCTAGACTTTTTCGAACCCTCACAGCTTTACCTGCCTTCTAACAGTGGAACAAAAATACTAGAAGATAAAGACAGTGACCAGAGGTGTGCAGAGGGATAGGGACGTAGGTAGGTGTTTGAGATAAAGGAACCCTGCAACATTTGTCTTTGTTCAAGACCAGCTCCACAATGAGGGACTTTATTCATTCAGATTAACTATGCAGTGTGAAGTAGTAGAAGAGCTAAAAGTATGTCAAGAGGCAGCACCATCATTTTGTGTTCTTACAGACAGTGGAGACGTCAGTAATAGGAGAGTGGTTGCAGCCTTTTTCTTTCTCACCTGCCTCATTCGATGTCATTTCTGTGGCAAGATTATCACAAATTCTTAGAGCTGGAGTTTGTGGGTTTTTTTTTTTTTTTTTGGTAACATTTTTAATTCTCTGGGGTAAATTATATCTTAATGTGTTATAATCTGAAAGAGGGAAAAAAATCCAAAAATAAACAGATGTCCCTTGTTTTGAGTGCACCTTATAGACCCCATGTCTTGGCTCACACAAGCAATAAGGATACTAATTAGTTGATGCAGTTCAAGATGCAAATTTTCAGGCCACTTCTATTAGCTGTTCTCTAGTTGTAACTGTGCTCAGTTTTTTCTGATCCCCAGCCATAAACTGCCTTTCACTTTATCAAATCTATACCTTGTTTACAGAAGAGATTGAAAAAAAAAAATCTATATCACTTCTGCTAGAAAGACTTAAAGCTCATGTCTATGATTATGATATTATTTCTGCAAACAAAAGATAGCATTAAGTACATATGCACATACAGGGAGGTAGAAGGAAACCAAGTGCTTATTATAGGCCAATCTATTTAATTCTCTCAGTAGTTACGGAGTAGGTAGTGTTATGTTTATGTTTCAGGTAAATGAACTGAGGCTCAAGAAAAGTTAAGTATGTGTGTAGATCTGGTGATATTAAAATCCACCGTGACTTCCAAGGTCAGTGTTCTTTTATACCAGGGAGTCTCAAAACTTTGTAGAAATAAAATAAAAGTACAATAGAGGATAAATTAATACTGTCATACAAAACAATTTAAATGACTTCCCAGAATCAGTTGCTGAAATATTTATGTTATCCTGGGGTGAGGCACCAACAGTCTGTCTGACCACTGAGGTCAATAGCACGGCAAACCTTAACTAGCGCATAAAAGTGAAGGTTGCTGGAAAACAGAACAAATTCTTCAGTGATAATTTGACATCTCTATTAATGGTGATGACAAATTTTTGAAGAAGGGACTGGTTAATTAAAACATTTTTCTCACCTGGTATAGCTTAATATAGTTTCATAATATTTAATAGAAATGTTACTGAAACAGGCATGATTGGTACCATCTTTTAATTTTAGAGGCAGTAATTTAGATAGAATTAACAAATACCAAAAATCAGTTTGATTGGTTGTCCATTGGTGACTGCTTCTGTGGCAAAGGTGACAGAAAGACTGTCCAACATTGAACTCCTTTAAGTGAATTTACGAGGTTAAGATAACATTTTTCAAATAATGATCATGAAAAATGACACTGTGTAACATTCTTTCATTATTTCAGATGAGGCTGTGGACCCAGGCTAGACAGATGGGATGGTATGCAGCAAAGTGCATGGCTGCAGCGAGTTTAGGAGACTCCATTGACATGGATTTCAGCTTTGAACTGTTTGCTCATGTGACAAAGTTTTTTAACTATAAGGTAAGATAGTGAAGCGTATTAACGCCTTTGCGTGTTAGTCTTATGACTGTGATAGATCATCTGATTTTCTTGCTTGAATAAAAATGTACATAGTTTTAATCATCTTACAAAAAAATGACATTTTTCATTTCTTACAAACCAGTACCTGGTATTATTGCTAGTCTTAATCCCTAATCATCTGCTAATTGTTATCCACCTTACCACTATTCTATTTTAGTTAAGAGGGGAAAAAATTTCTCTCCAGATCTGTTCCCCGTTGGTGCATTTTTAACTTTTACTTGTGATTCATCCTTTGTGAAGGGAACTAACAGCTATTGTACTCAAAAACAAACCAAGTGCCTTTCTGTATGTGTTATCTTATTCAGTCCTCTTTACATCACTCTGACAAAGGTTGTTTTGGGTTTTTTTTCCCCCCTAATTTACAGAGAAGGAGAAACATACTCAAAAGGCCCAGGGAAATTAAGTCACTTGTCCATGAAAGCTCTAATTCAGTTCCTTGCCAAATCTTTAAACCACGACTCCACATTGTTTAATGTATCCACATCCTTACATATTTATATATTCACTCTATAGTTTTAATGTTCATATAGATTGGTAGAATCACCTACCTATATTCACTAGATATTTTTAGTGTTAAAATACTAATTAACATTAATTACTAATATTAATTAACATTAATTACTACTAAATAACTAACATTAATATTTCACTATATTCACCAGAATTTTTTAGTGTCAGTGTAGATTGTGTGGCGGTGTCATCTGTAGAATTAATGCATGCTATTCAAACATTTTCTTTGGGACTGTCCCCAATAACATTTTTAGTTATAGAATTCTGTGGCATCATTTTTTGCTGGCAATTCTAACATGACACAAAATAACTACCCATTACATTTTCTGTTTGATACTCATGACAATAACCTTTTTATCTCTATACATAGGTTGTACTGCTGGGAAAATACAATGCACAGGGCTTAGGTTCAGATCATGAATTAATGCTGAGATGTACCAAAGGACAAGAATACATCAAAGTTGTCTTGCAAAATGGACGAATGATGGGAGCTGTCTTAATTGGTGAAACTGATTTAGAAGAAACATTTGAAAACCTGATCTTAAACCAAATGAATCTTTCATCATATGGAGAAGATCTGCTAGATCCAAATATTGATATAGAAGATTATTTTGACTGATAATGGAATTTCTTCAAGAATCACATAAAGTTCCAGATGACACCAGAAGAATCACAAGTCAATAAAATGAATGCCTGCATTGAGTTAATGATGACCACACTGAAAATTACTGAAGTGATAATGGTATTAGTGGAAAAGTATAAAAACATAAATTCCAAGTTTGAAATCAGTTCAGATAGTTTATTTATAATCTTTCCAATACAGCACTGACCGCTTAGATAAAAATCTTGTTATTTATTTCTATGTTCTAAACATAAATATGTTTACTTGTGATTTAGCTTTGAAGCAAATTTAGCTAAGTTATCTACTTAGCCAAATGTACTCCAGTAGACTAGAACCATTCTTTGTGAAATGTCAAAATATGACTGTGGTTTCAGGAACTTTAAAATCGGTTTTATTTTACTTTAAATAGAAATGTAGCAGTATCTTGTCTGCTAATATTTATATTGATGACTTACTCCTGTTCTGTTTGAATTGTACTTCTGGTTTTATAACCTGAAATCATCTTGTCCAACTCTAGCCCACAGGCCTAATGCAGCCCAGGACAGCTTTGAATGCAGCTCAACACAAATTTGTAAAGTTTCTTAAAACATGAGATTTTCTTGCAATTTTTTTTTTTAAGCTCATCAGCTGTCGTCAGTGTTAGCGTATTTTATGTGCGGCCCAAGACAATTCTTCTTCAGTATGGCTCAGGGAAGCCAAAAGATTGGACATCCCTGATCTACATATTTAACTTAAAAGTATCACTCAGTGAGCCTCTGTCAGTATTCAAAAAGATAGTTATGTCAAAAGAAAAAATATAGCTAAGTATATAAAGGCATAAAAAACTTAAGATAATTATATGAACTTATTCTCAAATATTTTACATATAAAGTGTTTTACATAAAAATATTTCCCTTGTATTATACTGGAAAATTATATAATTCATGATCTCTAATTTTCAAACGTTCTCAAAAGTTTAGATCTTCAGAGATAAGCTCTGAAAATATAGATCCATACATATAAAATATCAGTGAAATTGCTTTAAAAATTAAACTTTTGTCTAACTACAAAAATAACGGCATATACATGCATAAACCATCTTTAATTAGAAAATTTGGTAACATTCATTTCAGGCATCATCAATTTTTCTTTTCTTAGCTCCTGTATTCTTAGAACCAGATTGCTGAAGCATGTTTGCAGCCTTCTTCTGGAAGTTGCCTGAATTTTTTTCCTCCATCTTTTTATCACCTTGTTCAGAATGACAAGTTTGAGATGATTCAGCCTACAAAAACAATAACAAAGCAAGCACTTTGGTAAAAATTCAGCCATTCAGTTTTCTCATGAGATTAAAGATTTCAAAATATTCTTTCTGTATCAGTTGGCTTTTTAAGTATACAGGGATCCAGTTTTTTTTTATCTGCAAATGTCTATTCAAATATGAGCTCTATTTTGAATAAAAGGGGCTACATTGTGAGAGAAGTTCTAAAGACCTCAAATGTCCTGAGACACAATGGCACCTGACATGCTTTTGCAGACTTGATAGTATTTGGTTTATAACAGTGGTTTTTAACCGCTGGAACAGCAGAAACAGACTTCTCAACTATTAGTAATCACAACCAAATAAGAGCAGGTAGCATAACAAAATTAGATATTCAAATGGAGTCCTCCCATTCCAAGAGATTGGAAACCCCTAGTTTATGTTAAAAGGCCAGTCTAAATTCTTTCACTTATATCTTTACAGAAAACTGTGTTTTCTCTCTTCCATACCCAGAAATCTAATCAGAAAACCAGAAATCTAATCAGAAAACTGGACCTAGGGAATATGACAGAAAAGCATCCCATAGGCTTTAATATACTTTTAAAATAAATATAATATACTTTAAATATATAAAACTGAAAATTAATAGCCAGTTACCCTGAAAGAGTTCTGCGTGGACTTTGTCACTTGCATAGTAATAGCATGTGCGTCATTGTTCAGAAGATTAGCTTTAGGTCCTATTTTCAAATATGAAATGGTAGCATAAGCTGTAAAACTGTAGTCTTCTCTGCATGAAATAAAGGCCAACAATAAGAAAGTTTTTGAAGGAATCACAGAAAACAAATTTATAAAAGAAATAACTGCAATAATTTTTAACACATTGGCTTGAAATAATAAAACAAGAATGCAAATAAAGCCTTTAAAGAAAATATTTTTGTTACATTTTTTGATTCATAGGGATTAAAGTTTGAGTGTTTTAGGTAAATTTCTATAGCATTTAAAAGTTCACACAAAATAACTGCAAAATCGTGTATTCTGTTGCAATTAAAAAAAAAAACCATAAAGACAACCTGAAAGGATAATGAATGGGTTTGTACATACTTAAGATATTGCTGTATTAGAAAGTGTGCAATAATCTTCTCCAGGTCCTCACGAGGAAGTGTGGGAGCCACGACACCTGCTACTCTCAGTTTTGCTGCACCCTTTCCCATCCAAGAATCAATCAGTTTCAATGGAGTGAGTTTTTCATTCAGTTCCTCTGCCTGCTTCAGGATCTTGATTAGATCTCTGCAGTACTCTGTTACATTCTTTCTTTCAAATGCTGTAATAGAACAAATATGGTAGCAGGTAACTGGGATTTAGAAATGAGGGCAAGGATAAGCTATCTTAAGTGGTTCAACTGGTTTAAAGCTGGTTATCAATGTGAGCCACCCTAAACACTGATTTTTAAATGTATTCGGAATGCAGACTAGGCTATTCCTCAAGTCCCTGTCACTAGACTAAGTTATGGTCTCTACATTGTGGGGTTTACAGTGATATTAAAAAAAGAAATGGTTATCAGAAGCCCTGCCATATATTCTAGAAATCCATGTGTCTGCCAGATGTGATTATTAAGTTACTAAGAGGTGTGCTGAATAGGAGACCCTGTCTAGTTACAGGCTCCTGTGTGCTCTGATTCAGCAACAAGAATGTCCTCAACTGATACCCCGATTATTAACAGACCAGTACTCTGATTTATATATAACACTCTTGTTATTTTATAAGATGGTTTAATAAACTCGTAAGTTCCTCTGCAAAGTTAAAAATGTAGTGGCTTCCACCTAACAAGGCATCAGAACTCAGTAAGGTCTTACCATGAGGTACTGGCTGGTCCAGATCTTCAAATACAACACACAGATGACAAAAAGTTAAAATACAGTGCCAAAATGATGCAGGCAAATCCCACAATTGGGACTCAGCCCAGGAGGGTTCCCAGTTTCATGCAATCAGAGCAAGCCGACAGAGTAAAGTGAAAGCACAGCAAGTTTATTAGCAATAGAGTATAGAAAATGGCAGCTCCACAGACAAAGTAGGGCTACCCCAAAGGCAGAGTGGCACTGTAGATTGCTCACTAGCGATATTTACAGCTACTCCTTAGTTATATGCTAAATAAGGGGAATATTATTCGTGAATCTTCTAGAAAAGGGTAGGGAGTTCCTAGAACCATGTAACTTTCGGGCATTGTCTTGGCATTTGTAAACTGTCATGGTGCTAGTGGGAGTGTCTTACAGCATGCAAATGTATTATATTTTCTAGTTTTAACTGGTTTGGGCCAGTTTCTTTGCCACATCTTGTTTGACCAGATCCTGTTTTGATCAGCGGGGTTATGATCAATGCTCAGAAAACAAGTCCTGCTGATCTACCTTTAAAAGAATTTTAAGTAAATCTCCTGTGACTAATTAGCCATTAACTGGATCAAAAATGATTCTCTATAATCTCTATTTTGCACTAAATTTTCTTCTCAATTAGTGACTATAAAGTATTAGAGATTATCACATGGTTAGCGTTTTCTTACAGAATAGCATTTCTATTCAAAAGAATTCAAATATTTTCCTTCATTTCTTAAAAATTTCACATCCTCGGTATAGCAATATAAAATGTGTGCATACACATAAGACTTTTCCTTTTATTCACCTTTATTTCAAAACTTCATGTTGATACTTTTAATTCTGGAAAATCTGAGTCACACTTTAATCTTTTAAATCCATTTGGAAGTCTAATACTTCTCTCATGTCCAAGCTGTATATACAGTTTTGTGCCACATAATATTTTGGTCAGTGACGGACCATGTACATGCCAGTGGTCCCAAGAGATTATAATACCATATTTTTACTGTACTTACTCTATGTTTAGATACACAAATACTTAGCAATGTGTCACAGTTGTCTGCAGTATGCAGTGCAGTAACACACTGTACAGATTGGTAGCCTAGGATCAATAGGCTATACCATATAACCTAGGAGACTATACCATCTAGGTTTATGTAAGTACACTTTGATGTTTGCACAATGACAAAATCACCTAATGATGCATTTCTCAGAACGCATCTCCGTCACTAGGCAATATGTGACTGTGTTAGCCTATAAAGGTTTACAAAACAACAAACTCACCACTGTCTTTACAGCAGTTATCACACATTTGGTTACATGCTTCTGAGTTCCATACTTCATCAAAATGTTGAGCCATCAACACACGACGACATCTGCAAACACATTTAAAGATACAGATTATTAGAGGACATAATAAAGTTTTAAGAATCTCTTTCAGATTACACCATTATATACTGTATTCGCTTCCTAAAACTGACATAATATTACCATAAACTTAGTGGCTTTAAACAACACAAATTTATTCTTAACATTTCTGTAGTTTAGATTTAGAAGTGTACTATGGGTTTCACTGGATCAAAATCAGGGTGTCAGGTTCTTCTCACATCATACAATCTAAAATAATCTCCCGATTTTAAGGTTAGCTAATGAACAGTCTTAATTCCATGTGCAACTCTAATTTCCTTTTGCCATGTGAGGTAACATACAGGTTAGGAATTAGGACATGAACATCTTTGGGGCACATTGTGCCCCCGACATAGGATTTTTTTCCCCACATATGCTTGATAAACACTTTAAAAAATTGTCTGAGTTCCATTTTTAAATTCAATGTTTTACAACTATTAGGAGAATATTCTTGACAGTAAAATAGTTTCTTATATTTTTAAGTAGCAATATTTGAGTCGAAGCCTTAAAATATGCTTCATGAGAATCTACTGGGCTTTTAAAGACATTTTCATTTTCTCATTTCTTTCAACTAGATTATTGTAGCATCTGTTGGAAAGAAAGAACATTTCTATCACTGTCTGCTATTTACCACCTCGACATTTCTGAGCACTTTTTTATGTGATAGGCAATAAGAGCACAAAGGTAACTATGACAAAAAGCTTTCAGGAAACTATATAGTCTAACTAAAGCCACCCTAAGTAGATTTAAACTTACTTCTTAAGGAGAAACTTGGTATTTCATTGACACATGAGCTAGCAGGATGGCACATGTTACTGAGCTTGACTCTCAAAATGCATATCTTAACCATAGACCTTTTCAAAATTATTAAAGCATATAACTGTACACCAGTGCCAGAGAAAAAAACGGCTTCAACTGCTATCAATGGGTCTCAAAAACCTTCACTTAAAAAAGTAGTTTTGGAGGATTATCTCAAAGATAGGGCATCTTTTCTTGAATTAAGGCAGATCATACAGATTGATGTACGGTTCCTTCCCTCCAACATCTGCATTTATAGATCTGTACTTTGGTGTTACACCAATGTATTTAGTAAGAACTTAAAAATTATGTCATATACTTTCATATTTGATAAAAGTTATAAAAAGGTATGTGGCTTACTTGCTTACGTTTTGACAGTATGATACCATCTCATAAAGCTTCTGCTGTCCCACATTTTCCATCACCACCATTGAACTTATTCTGAATATATCTCCAAAGCCATAGTACAAAATACAGTCTGCTTTCATGTCATCTCGACCTGTGGTGTGAGAAACCTTGAGATTGCAGAAACCTTGAGATTGCAGAATTACATTTAAAAATTCAAAATATGCAAAAATGATATATGTAAAATTAGCAGGCAATGTTTTATACTACATCTAGAAATTTTAGAGATGTGGAAGTTAATTTGTAATGGGTACCCTCAAAAAAAACTCTAAAGAGACATCAATAATCAGCTCTACTAAGTTAAAAAATGTGTCTATACTCCAGTTAAGTTACAGATTTGAAATCACTAATTAAAAATTCAGGAGGCAAAGATGAACATCAAATTAACATACATAAGAAGAAACAATTCAGATAACAACAGAACATAAGTAAAAATTTCTCCATATGCAAGTAAGTGTCAGACTGCCAAAAATACGTTGTTCTAAAAATACTATCCAATAAAGATAAAATATACAGACTTACTGAACATTTATAATGTGTTTTTGGGAAAAGCTTTCTAAAAATTTACTTCTGGATTCGAGTCCTACATACCTGCACGTCCACTCTCTTGGTAATAATTTTCCATGGATTTACTCATTGAATGATGGATAACAAACCTCACATCTGGCTTATCAATTCCCATACCAAATGCAACAGTAGCCACTACTACCTGAAATATTTTAACATTTTATCAGTTAATTAAATCAACTTTAAATATTTTAAATGTAAATTAGGCTTCCATGGAAGATTTATACCTAACCTGAATTTCATTGGCTGACCATTTTCTATGAACTGTGGTCTTATCTTCTGGCTCCAAATTGGCATGGTAAGCACCTGCATGAATTCCCAGATTCTGCAAACTAACCGTAACTTGTTCAGAGTCTTTCTGAGAAAAACAATATATGATTCCTGCAGTAAAATATGTGCATTTGTTAGATAGATATGGTATACTCCTGTAAGATAATCTTCAACACACACATTCAGGACACTGATTAATACAATGCACAGAAGGAAAAAAAGAATTATGAAAAATTTCAAGGCATTGTGCATATATTGACATTTTGGTATAATTCCAGATTTGAGCACCAGCTTGCTTTAAAGCAGAAATAAGCCTGAGCCATCAGTTTTCATTCCCGTTATCTCTTTTCTCTCTTTATTTCCCACTACACAGTATTTCTCAAACTGATGTCTGTAAGATATTAACAAATGTGCTATGAATGCAGTGTTCTCTGGATTAATTTTGGGTTAATTTAGATTAATTTGCATGCAAATTAATTTGGAGAACATTGCATTCAACAAAGTTAAATGGGTGTCTCTATTTTCAGGGATGGTCAGAGCTTCTAGTCTGCTGATATACCCTGTGAATGTCCAGGCAGAATAAATACCTACAACCTTTCTCAAATTTATTTGACCCTAGAACTCCTTTTACCCAGGACACCCATTACTGCCTCCTGAAAATCCATAGAACAGTTTAAAATGCTACTTTTACACAAATTCTTTGCTTCGGTAATATTTGTTTAGTCATCAAACCCAGAAAACCATGTATATATGGTTTACTGGTTATATGGTGACTTTAAACAACACAAATTTATTCTTAACATTTCTGTAGTTTAGATTTAGAAGGGTACTGTGGGTTTCACTGGATCAAAATCACGGTGTCAAGTTCTTCTCACATCACACAATCTAAAATAATCTCCCGATTTTAAGATCAGCTAATGAACAGTCTCAATTCCATGTGCAACTCTAATTTCCTTTCGCCATGTGAGGTAACCTACAGGTTAGGAATTAGGACATGAACAAAGATGTTCATGTCCTAATCTATTCAGTATGTACTACTGGATTTACTTACTGCTTTAATGTGTCCTTTACTATAAGGGAGTATATTTTCTATCCCTTTAGAACATCAGTTGCTTAATCCACTATTTTGTACTCAGTGGATACGTACTAAATATGTGCTGTTGATAATTCATATTAAGTCATCAGGTCTATTCTAAAGCAAGTGTAAATAAGCAAAAATAGATCAGGCAATTTGATGACTCATAATCTATGGCATAAGCAAATGTCACACCCAATTTCTAAGATCAAGTGAATTAATTTTATCACACATTTTCAAGTATCTTCTGCTATACATTTTTTTTTTTTTGGTGTTATTCAGTTATCAGTATAATTCTCAATATAATACGAAGTCACTTTTTGAAAGTTATCTCTGTCTCCAAAGTTGGTTTTTACATTACCTGATTGCCCTTTGTATCTCCCATTAATGAGCTTTACAATATCCTCAATAAAATCTTCAGTATTTGAGGGCTTCTGCCGAACCTAAAAAAAACTTAACTTATTAAAAAGTAAATGAATGAGTACCATCCCAGTGGCTGTCTACTCACAACTTTCAGGATGCAGTTCTTTCATGACCATAGTGTTTTTCTATTACTCTTTCACTTACTCATAGGATTCAACCCATCTGACTCATCTGTTCCTCCTCCCAGACTCTTCTTGATCTTTATTTTTTTAATTTACCAGAGAAGAGCAAGCACAGGAGCAGTGAACAACTTGTAAGGATGAAGACTTTTCTGTTTTGTGATGCTACTTTTATAAAAGCAAACCGTAACATAAATAACTCTTGAATGAAAACTCAGAAAAATATTAAATCTATTCTTAAAAGGGTTTCGAAAGAAAGAAAAGACAGCTGTTAGGTTATTTTTCAAGTTTATCAAGTAAAATCTAAATAGAATTGGCAAATCTTTAATGGCATATTAATACTTCTATTAGTAATTAATTTGAACAGAGATGTTATCAGGGTCCTTAGTATCACTCCATCCTTTCTCTCCATCTTTACACAAAAAAGAACATACAGAAATTTAACAAATATATATAACTTACTCATATATTTTATAAAAAGTCTCACCTAGCAAGAGTGTCTTCCGTTTAATCTAACAAAGGATTATGTAGCAAAAGATACATGAATGAAGCCCTAATTACAGAATCTACTTATAATTACCTCCTAATGTTAAAAGTTTTTGTAAAGTATGTAACTGCTGCTCATGTAAACAAACATAATAAAAAGGTAGATCCTCTCTGTGTAATTCTTCATGAAAGTAATGAATGGACATAAAAATTACATACCTCATAATATAGATTTGGCCTATTAAAAGAAGCTGTAAAAGTAAAACACTTTTCAATGCACAAAATTTTCTGAGCATCCGTCAAAACGTGATTTGTTGCAGTCGCAGTCAGCCCAATTAGTGATGCATTAGGGAACTGCCGCTTTAAGATACCAAGTGCCTTATAATCTGAAAAAACAAATAAAGTAGCCCTTTTTCTATCCTTTAAGAGTTAGAGTAAACTATACCTTTTAACATTATACAGATAATCGATGACTACTATGATCTTATTTCCACAGCTATCTATAGCAGTAAATATGCAGTTCTGTGTTAGCCTCTTTGATGTGCAGGCTTTATTATATTTATTCCAGACATTATTCTTGGTCACAGTGGAATCAAGAGACAGTGGGTATAGCCACAGTGTTTCAATTTATTACAGCTAACAAAAGATAAAACAGGCCATCAGACAAACCCCTGCTACCACCTAGTGTCATCAGACCAAATAAAGCTTGGTAAGGGCAGCACTGCTTTGTATGTAACCTATTTCTCGGAAACCATTCTAGGCTCAAACTTGCTATATGCATCTAAATCCCTAGCTAAACTGTCCTTAATCTCCCTTAAGAACTTGAACTATTTGGGGGAAAGTGAAAAAAATGTGGTAGAAATTGCTTATATGCTAAGTAGAGGACTACTATGAAAACACAGAGGACAGAACAGCTGCTTGAGAAGTGAAGATTTCAAGGAGATAATACTTGAGTTATGTCTTAAGAGAATGAGCAGAAGTTCACTAGGAAGACACGAACATCACGCAGAGGAAACAGCATATACACTGCAAATACACTGGCATGAAAGTATGTTCAGACAACAGCAAGCAGTTCACTGGGGCTGTCACAGAGTCTTGTGGTGGATGGATTTATTGTCCAATCCATGAAGCTGGAAATTACATTTCCCAGAATCTCTTTCCTGTTCCAAGTTAGAGCTGACCCAAAAGAGGAACTTGTGCAAGATTTGGTGGCAGAAGTGAACCAGCTAACATTGCTCCTTCAAGGTCTTTACAAGCAGAGAGGATGATGGACAGATGCAGAAGTGCTCAGCCAGTTCTAGGCCATCCTAGTTCTTTTCCATTCCGCATTCAGCTATTCCTCCCAACTGCAGGTCTTGCCAGTCAACAGCAGACCCACAGAGGCCACAGCTACTCACAGGAAGTAGCTTACCAGAGACCCTTCCACGACCTTCCCTTTAGGGGTCCTCTTTGCCACTGTACATGCCAGCTGCAGATTTCCCTACAGGCTCTGCCTCATCCTCCTGCACCAGTGCTTAGGCATCAATCCGTTACTTTTCTCTAATCTTCCAACTCCCCTCTTCAGACCTTCACTTCCCCAGTTCCTCCCACAATTGTTCAAGATCTACTTCCTACAGTAAAACCGTTATCCCGTAACATTCATTGTGACTCTGCTTCCCTGCCTGAACCCTAACTGACACTGTTATGTAGAAGGCAGGTGAGGAGGCCGAGGCGGGCGGATCACGAGTTCAGGAGATCGAGACCATCCTGGCTAACATGGTGAAACCCTGTCTCTACTAAAAATACAAAAAACTAGCCGGGCGAGGTGGCGGGCGCCTGTAGTCCCAGCTACTTGGGAAGCTGAGGCAGGAGAATGGCATGAACCCGGGAGGCGGGGCTTGCAGTGAGCCGAGATTGCGCCACTGCACTGCAGCCTGGGCGGCAGAGCAAGACTCTGTCTCAAAAAAAAAAGAAAAGCTATGAACAATTCAGCCAGTTGATTCTAAGCTGAGACTTTATCCTATAGGAAATGA
The DNA here is from genome assembly GCF_000951035.1 of Colobus angolensis palliatus. NCBI lineage: Eukaryota > Metazoa > Chordata > Mammalia > Primates > Cercopithecidae > Colobus > Colobus angolensis. Next base: position 17,399,442 of record NW_012112030.1, read on the forward strand.
GGAGTCATCATGTAATTTTTTTTGAGATGGAGTGTCACTTGGTCACCTAGGCTGGAGTGCAATGGCGTAATTTCGGTTCAGTGGAACCTCCATCTCCTGGATTCAAGCGATTCTCCTGCCTCAGCCTTCTGAGTAACTGGGATTACAGGCATACACCACCACATCTGGCTAATTTTTACATTTTTTGTAGAGATGGGGTTTCACCGTGTTGGCCAGGCTGGTCTTCAACTCCTGACTTCAGGTGATCCACCCGCCCCGGCCTCCCAAAGTGCTGGGATTATAGGCATAAGCCACCAAGCCCAGTCCATCATGTAATTTTTAAAGACGTATGCTTCATAAATCATCTTTTGGTGATAGTGCAAAATATAGACTGGAATAGACAAAATACTGAAGGAAAACCAGTATGGCAGTAACAGACCAGAAAAATAATACAGAATATAAAATAAGACATGACATTAAGGACAAATCATAAAGAGTAAAGAGACATACATGAACCTACAGGTCCTAGTGACTACTGGGATATGCAGGTGGCAGGGAGGAGGGAGAGAGTGCTAGATTTACCCATTCATCAGTAGATAAATGTTGAATACCTTTTTAACTGGGTGCCAAGCACTTCCTTAGGCACTGAAGATAGAGTGATGAACAAGACAAAAATGCTATGCAAATGTGTCTGTAATTCAAGCAAAGAAACAAGACAATACAAAGAGTAAGCCAACAAATATGCCATTAGAGAGTGGTAAGTCAGGCCGGGTGCGGTGGCTCAAGCCTGTAATCCCAGCACTTTGGGAGGCCGAGACGGGCGGATCACGAGGTCAGGAGATTGAGACCATCCTGGCTAACACAGTGAAACCCCGTCTCTACTAAAAACAATACAAAAAACTAGCTGGGCGAGGTGGCAGGCGCCTGTAGTCCCAGCTACTCGGGAGGCTGAGGCAGGAGAATGGCGTAAACCTGGGAGGCGGAGCTTGCAGTGAGCTGAGATCCGGCCACTGCACTCCAGCCTGGGCGACAGAGCGAGACTCCGTCTCAAAAAAAAAAAAAAAAAAAAAAAAAAAAAAAAGAGTGGTAAGTCTCATAATGATAAGCCCAGTATAGCTGGGGCTTAAGAAGTAAGAGAGGAAGAGTAGGAAAGTAGGAAATCAGGTAGACAGATGGAGGCAGATCACCTACTACCCTATGCGCCCCAGTTAAGAACTTTGGGGTTTTATGCTAAGTACACAGTAGCTACCGGCTAGTTTAGGTAGGGAAGTAACATGATTTGATTTATATTTAGAAAATATCACTGGTTGCTCTGTGGAGAATGAACAAAAAGGGTAAGACCGGAATCACAGACTACTTAGGAAGCTATTGCAGTAGACCAGTGGAAGGGAGCTCAACTGTATGTAAGACATAGGTGCACAGACAACATTGAGATTCATTTTAGAGGCAGAGCTGACAACACTGAGTGGTGGACTGGACCTGCAAAGGGAGCATAGAGCAAGGATGGTGTGTCATCCATCATTGTTTTGTCATCTCTAACCCTACCTTCTATACTCTGCTTTGGGATGCTGCACCAAGGACTCTGCACACTACGCGTCAGCTTTGCCTGCTGGCCCTGCATGGAAGACTCCATGGCTGCTTCCTCCCTAACTGCTTCCTGTGGGCTTGCTTGTGTTCCTGTGACTGCCACCCCAGCAAAAGGCTTCTCATCCGTGTAGCAGCACTTCTTTCCTTAAGAGCAACTAAATATAGCTGGCAGTTTTTTCAGCCTTTGGAGAACCAGCTGTATCACAGATGTACCCCACCTCTGGCTCTACCAAGAGACTCCAGCACCAAGGAGCTCAGTTCCACAGGGGCCTCACCTTTAAGTTTCTAAGTCTTATTTGTTCCAATCTTCCTGTTCTCCCAGCCCTACAGGTGGTTGTTGCTTCTTCCAGTTTTTAACTCCATGATATCTTAGTTTTCTTTTTACTTTTTCAGTTATCTATGTAGCTACTTTTTTACCTAGTTCACAATTCTTTATAAAAAAATCCTCTGTGTTCAAATAACTGTCTCCTGACTGGAATCTAAATGATAAAGATAACTGCTACAATTTTGGCTTCAGCAAACATGTGAGTGAGTGGATGACTTTCTAAGACAGAGAAGACTGAAGGGGAAAAGTGCTTGGGAGTAGAGAGGAGAAGGGAGAAAGGAAAGGTGAAGAAAATAAAGTTTTTGGTTAGAATGTCGAGTAGAGTTAGGGGAAAATAGTGACTCCCAGTTGGAAGAAAAAGAGCAGTTCTCTTTGGGGGGAATTTAGTTTTGTTCATGCTAATTTAGATACACATTTCTGATAAACAATTAGGAGTATAAATTTAAAGTTTAGAAGTTAGAAGATTAGGTATGGGAATAATGTTTTACACTTCAGCAGCAGATCCACAGAGACAACATAAGTCACGGTAATACTTAAGCAAGGGTGATAATCGTAAGTGATCGCACCACTTAGGTTGAAAATAGGGCAAGAGTCACAAATCAGGTAACTTCAGTGGCCACCAGGTAACAACCATGTGGCACTATCTGGTCAAGAAAGTGGAGTCCTTAATAGAAAGGAGTATACATCCTGTTTAAGGCATTTAAATCCATTTAAAATATATAAATAAATAAAAACAATGCCCATAATAATTCTGTAGGTAGAGAATGCAGTCTTCGGGCTACAAGCTCACTATCCCTGGAGAAATGTAAGAAAGGGTAAAGACTGAGGTCAGAACCCTAGGGAACACTAATATTTAAAAGAAGACAAAGGAAGACGAGCGAAGGAGGTAATAATGGAAAGGAAGACACTGACCAGCATTACTGTACAGTAACCAAGGGAGTAGCATGTGGCAAGGTGAGAGGTGAATATATAAAATGCTACTGAAGTTAAGTGGGAAGAGGAATGAAGATGAGACCACGTGATGAAGCCACTGGGGGTGGGTCACCGATGACCTGTTTCAATAGTACGGTGGTGGCAGAAGCATATGATTCAATTAGTTCAGAATGGGTTAAAGGTGACAAATGGAGATGGTAAGCTGAGAAGTCTGGTGGTGACAGAAAGAACAGAAAGAGGACAGTAACATTAAAAGGTGCAAAAGATCAGAAGGGTGTTTTAGTTTCTGTTTTTAGGGAGGGGACAAAAGAGACTCAAGGTGAAGGAGTGAGGAACTTGGCAGTGCAAGGTCTTAAGAAGGCAGGAAAGGATGAAACGGGACTGGTCATGGTTACCCTTATAAAGCAGTGGTCTTTTCTGCCTTAACAAAAGAAAACAACAACAACAACAAAGATTACTAATGTTTGAAAGTAGAAAGAGGAGCTGTTCATACCTGATGGCATCTATTTCCTATGAAGCAGAAAGCATCTGCTAAGTAGAAGTTAGGGCCTGAATAGAAAGTTAATGATATGAGACATTTGTTGGAAGGAATGTATAAAGGAGTTGAAATAGGGGCAAGTATAAGGACAGCTGAGGATAATGAAAAGCTGAACGGAGTTATGCAATTTTTTTTTTTTTTTTTGATAATGTTTAGTAGCCAAGCAGCAGGAATAGGGAAAGCGGAAGTCTAGATGAATCCAGCGTCTCAGGCACAACACCTGAAGCAGACTGGCAGAATGACCAGGCAGTCCAGGGCAAACATAACAGAAGTCAGGGGCAACAGCACAGTGTCTGGGCAGGAAAAAGAGTGATTGCTATGTAGGGACAGGAGCTTGGATAAATAAGCAGGGAGTAAAAGAGGGATCCAGCAAATCCTAATGAGTGTGAAAAGCTTCAGAAGGAAAAGAAGTTGAAGCCAGGGAGTCGGATTTTTGACTTTAAGATTTTTTTGCATATAACAATTCTGAGTAACTTACTTTAGGCTATGACTATAGGATTAGGTGGTGGGGTGAAGAAAAAGGTCACTAAAATATCTCATCAAAGTTTAATGCCAAGGAGTTGCAGGTGGGTGCTAAAAAGACCCCCAGAATGATGACTAAAGATGACAACTTTGAAACAGATGCAAATTCTTCAACAAATGTGAAGGAATACCTAGATGTCATAAATGCCAAAAAGATGTCCACTATTGGCTAGTAAACATCTGTGTCCATATTTGTCCATAATTGACAAAGGCAATTAAACTACAGACTACAGAGGGGAATGAAACTAAAGATTCTGCTTCTCAGTCCTCCTCATAATGAGGCAAGATAAAATGAGTAATACAGGTTGATCATCCCAAATTCAAAAAAATCCAAACTTTAAAACCCTTTTGGTTCCAAGCATTCTGGATAAGGGATATTCAATGTGTAACTACTTGAGGCTGATTTTAATAGAAGCCGAGATTTCCATCATGCCAAGCTGAGTAAGGACACGGTCTATGACATCAAAAAGCTTTCTAGATAAAACATACATACCAGGTCTGAAATCATGTCCCCACTGACTACAGCAGTGAACTTCATCCACAGCAATTCGAGTGAATCTCCTTGCTTCATAGGCTTTCTCTAGTCTTGACATAAACATTTTGCTTTTTGCAATTTTCTCTGGAGTCACATAAATCAGCTTTAACTCGGAGTTTTTATTTACCATTTCAGCATGAACCCATTTAACATGCTCCTATTAAAAGAAAAAACAGACACAATGATAGTAAAACTAAGCTGGCAGACTGAAATACTAGGTGGTAAATGAAAACGTTCATTTCTCCAAAGCAATAATAGACTTCGGCTCTTCTAGGAGCAGATGTTTGGTTCATTAAAACTGAAACCATGTCCCAGTACTAAACATCATGGCAGCTGTGTAAATAGCATTCTAGTTATTTACTAACATCTACATTGTTGACGATTAAAAAAAAACTCACTTGACAAAAAAGAACAAAAAAAATGAACATGAACAGATAGTCCAATGAAGAGCATTTATTCTATAAAGGGATAATTCTAAATTGTTCATAATATATTCTAAAATGTGAGCTAGATGCAATTGTTATGGTTATAAAGGTGGGTTTTATTAATTTTAACATTTATAATCCCTTTATGTATGTGAACAAAATTTATTATTTATTAACTTCTTAAATGATGCCATCAAATCTTTTAATCTCTTTATTTAAACATAAAGACCATGGGGTTTCACAAAGTATCACTCATTAAATTAAGATAATAATAAATCTTAAAAGCTAACATTTACTAGCTTCTTAGTACTCTAATTCAATTCTATATAATACTTAGCACATTAGATGTCATTTTTTTCCTTCTAACCTAAAGAGGACCAAAAAAGTATAAAAACATGCCGGTGAATGGGATAGAAAGAGACAATCAAACTGCTTTCATCATCCCAGCAAAGCAGTTTGTTAATTCCTAGATATATTCTAGGATATAGATGTTCTTTTTTTCTCTCTCCAACTTTTCAAGCGGTAGGGATATATCATGAACTTGTAATTATCTGCAACTTTCTAAACTGCCTTCTATTACTATTATGTTCTTTTTCAATTTTAAGAAAGTACATTATTAGAAGGCAGTTTTCTCCACAGATTGATTTTGGTGAATGAAGGAGCAGTTATAATAGAATGACATGGAGTTTAAATAAAACAAAAATATATGGGTAAACTAAAGGAAGCAGGGCTTCTTAGAGGTATGGCTGACTCTAGGTCTGCGCAGGAAACGCATAAAATGAACATGGATTATCTTACTGCAAAAGAAAGCAAGGAGCAGAAGCCATGGGGTTAAGAGAAAAGATTCAGGAACCAACTTAAAGAGGCTCTCACTGCCCAAGGCCAGGACTATTTCAGCATTACATATATACATATTTCTATGATTCCAAAGGTGAATGATATTATATCTCAAAATTTGTAAGTTTATAGTGATACTTGGGGGGAAAAATACCTTAAAAATCTTGTTGACCACCTTAGAAGAATGCTAGAAAACCAACTCTTTCTGAAAACTGGTAAAGAAGGGGGAAAAAAAATCAAGCATTTTCATCGTGCAGAGTTAATGAGGAAGAGGTTCATTTTTGTAGAAAAAGTGTAGCTAATATGAAGAGTGACAGAATTAGGTATCACCATTTTGCACCTCCCTAATGAAATCATGGCTCTCACGGTGCCACTCAGTGGCTGGTAAAACCATTAGATGAAAAGCTGATAACCAGAGATCAGGCAGACACCACTTGAACCCACTGATGCTTAGCATCACAAAAAGATAACCAGGTACTATGTACCACTTGAGTGATACCACAGTAAGTATACTCTTGCAAAAAACAAAACAAAACAAAAGTTAAAGAAAAAAGAAAAATTCCAAATACAATCAGGCTTTTAGATCTAACAGGATCCAGTTACCTATGTAACAAACCTGCACATCTTGTACGGGTACCCCAGAACTGAAAAGAAAGAAAGAGAGAGAGAGAGAGAGAGAGAGAAGAAAAGAAAAAGAAAAGAAAAAAGAAAAGAAAAGACCACAAGGATGCAATCAGGAAAATGTAGAAAGATACAGGACCATTAATGTGGTTTCTTCAACAAAGAATTTGCATGGGAAATACAAAAGAGATAAAGGGAACCTATGGGTATATCAACCAAATACAATACAATGCATGAATATTATCTGAACTATATTTACAAAAAGAAAACATAAAAATGAGACAGAAATCTGAATTTTTTGTAATTCTAAAGAATTGATATTAAAGTTTTTAGATGTGATGATGGCATAGCACTTTTCTTTGAAGTTAGAGATACATACTGAAGAATTTACAATTAAAATATGATGTCTGGAATTTGTTCTGAATAAATAAACTAAGGGGAAGGGGGTAGGGAAAACTGGAGGTATGTAGACTAAAAAAAAGATTAGCCATATATTGGTAACTGTTGAAGGGGGAAATGGCTACATGGCAGTTTTTATGCTATTCTCTCTCCTTTTGAAGATTTCAATAATATTCTTTTTTAAAAAGAATAGCTGGGAAATGCTTTATTCTACAGATGACGGTAAAAGAGTCCATCCCTAAATAGAAGAAATTCCACAGGTATAGGGTAACTTCTTAGTAATTCATATTTCATATTTAATTACACTGCATAATTAGAAATTCTCCCTTTACTATTTTAAAATAGATAATACGAAACAGGTCAGCAAATGTTTCCTGTAAAGTACCAGACAAAAATACTAGGTTTTGTGGGCTATAAGGTCTCTATCACAACTACTCCACTCTGCCATTATGCTGTAAAAGCAGCCACAGACAACATGTAAACAAATGAGCATGGTGGTGTTTCAATAAAACTTTATTTATGGATACTGAAACTTGAACTGCAAATAATTTTCACATTTCACAAAATACTTGTTTTAATTTTTTTTTAGCCATTTAAAAATATAAAAACTATCCTTAATTCATGGGACATACAAAAATAGACAGTGGGCCAGAACTGGCCAAGAGCAGTAGTTTGCAACTCCTGATATAAATAGTTAACAGTTTATAATTTTATAAGCAACTCAACTGCAGGTAAAGCTCCTACTTCAGTGAATAGTTTATATTAAAAAAAAAAAAAAAAGCCACTAAAACATACCTTAGAACTTGAAGCATTTAACATGGTTGCTGAAATTCCTAACTGTTTTAAAACCATTAATTGGTCTTCCATAAGAGAGATCAATGGGCAAATGACGAGTGTAAAACCTAAAAGAGAAAAAAAAAAAAAAAAATCTACCTTAAACTTTACACCACCCTCAGAATCAGTTGCAAACCATTCACCTTCTTTTTTTTTTTTAGAGATGGAAACTCGCTCTGTTGCCCAGGCTAGAGTACAGTAGTGCGATCTTGGCTCATTGCAACTTCCGCCTCCGTGGTTCAAGCAATTCTCCTGCCTCAGCCTCCCGAGTAGCTAGGAGTACAGGCAACCACCGCCATGCCTGGCTAATTTCTTTTGTATTTTAGTAGAGACATGGTTTCACTGTGTTGTCCAAGCTGGTCTCGAACTCCTGAGCTCAGGCAATCCACCCACTTTGGCCTCCCAAAGTGCTAGGATTATAGGCATGAGCTACCGCTCACAGCCCATTCACCTTATTAACTTGTGGGCACCGCCCATTAATTCAGATTAATTTCTAATGTAGCTTTAGTAAAGCTTACTTACTTCTTACTCTCATTAATTAGATATGAATAAATGACCCAACAACGTAACTATAAGCCAAATAAACAAACATACAACTAAACAGAACTCTATCCTTATAAAAATAAAGACAGATGTTAACATTTCAAATGTTTAATTTGCTATCATTTTAAATAATCACTAATGGTAATTTCAGTAAGGTAACATATCAGTTCAAACACTAAACACTTTCATTAGGGAAAAATTACTACAAAGCTTTCCCAAAAAAACAGTAGTGTGTATAATTAAACATGATAGTTGCATGAGCATTCTTTTACTTTTTATACAAGATTAATTTATGCTGAGTAGAAATCAGTGAACAGTTTACTGTCTGAATGAAGTTATGGTAATATGCCCCCTTCCTTATAATTGAAACTGTTTAAAGTACAAAAGCTGTTCTACAGTTAAAATCATATGGCTTTACGTTTCTGTAGTTCGTTTCTTACGACAACCTTTGGCAGAGTGCAGACGTGTTTAAAAAACATAATCAAATTAAGATCTTATTAGTGATTTTGCCCAGTCAGTTATTCTCTCTCCTATTATTTTCACTTTTCCTGACTAGCACCTACTCATTACATTTAAACATGGTCAAGTCTCTCTCATCTTGGAAAACACCCACTATGGTCTGAATGTTGGTATCCCCAAGGAAGTGATTAAGTAATGAGGGCTCTGCTTTCATAAGTGGGATTGATGCCATTTTACAAGAAGTTGAAGTGAGTGCCCTTTCTTTGCCACCATGTGAGGGTGCAGCAAGAAGGTGCCATCTATGAGAAACACCCCATCTCTAAACACCAAAATCTATTAGCATCTTGATCTTGGACTTCCCAGCCTCCAGAGCTGCAAGCAGTAAACTTCTATTGTTTGTTAATTAACTGATATAAAGCATTCTGTTATAGCAGCTGGAATAGACTAAGATAACACCTAATTTATGGCCCCCTCTCTTCTTCCCTTCATAGCCATTCTTTTCCAAAGAGCATCCCACACTCACCAGTTCCACTTCCTCAACTCCTACTCACTTCAAACCACTGCTATTTGGTCTCCACCCAGCCATTTCAATAAAATTGCTCTAGCTAAGGTCCTTTGTCATTAAACTCATTTAAACTTAATCCTTATCATATTTGACATTTTGCTAACAGACATCACTATTAACCACTCCCTCATTCAAAAACACCCTTCCCTAGGCTTCTAGTAACACCATACAATCCTGGTTATCCTATATGTTGCTACTCTTTCTCAGCCTTGTCTGCAAGCCCTCTTTCTGTTTATCCCTAAACTCTTGGTGTTCTGGTTTCTGTTCTAGGCCTTCTTCTCTTCTTATGCTGCTCTGTAATTCATTCCAATGGCTTCAGTGCCATCTCCATACTAACAATCTCCAACTCAGACCTCTAACATCAGGCTTTAGAAACAAACATCCTCCTACTCAGGACAATTTCATCTGGATGTCTTAAAGGCATCATAAATTCAGCATGTCCCAAATAAGTTCATCATCTTCCTTCTCTCCATTCCCAAGAGTTCTTTCTCCAATGTACCCCATTTCAGTGAAGAACCTCACCATTGTCCAAGCCTAAAATTTGAGCATCATTCTTGACTATTCTTTCTCCTTTCCCCACAGGCAATAAATACCAAGTCCCACTGAATCTATCTTCCAGATGTATCTGGAATTCATTTAACTGCTAGAATTATCCTTCTAAACCATGAAATAATGAGTCTCTTACCTGTGTAAAACCCTTGAATGGCTTCCTGCTAAAATAAGGAAAAGTTTTTAAAAATAAGACTCTTTCCACGTGTCTTACCACTGACTGCCACATAGGAATTCCTCTAGGTTACTGAATACATCATAATGTGAATGTTCTCTCTTGCTTTTGGATCTCACACATGTTGCTTTTCTGAATGAACACCCTTCCTTCCCTGTCCCTTCTGCCTACTTACCCTTCAACTTTTAGCTTAAACACCACTCCCTCAGAACAGTTTTCCCTGACAGCCCCTAGACTAGATCTTTGTACAGTCTTAATTCCCTATTAAAACCTGTATCCCAAAATTGTTATTGCAATTGCTTACAATTACCCGTATTCTCTAAACCAGGGATCAACAAAGTAAGGGCTGGTTGCCTATTTTTGTAAATTATTTTAATGGAACACAGCTACACCCATGTGTTTACACGTTACCTGTGGCTGCTTTTGTGCTAGAATGGCAGGGTTGAAGAGTTGCCAAGGAGACCATATGGACCACAAGCCTATATTATTTACTATCTACCCTTTCAAGAAAAAGCTCGCTGACCCCTTGCTACTCCCCAATCAGTAATATCAGTAGCACCGGCGAACTTGTTAGAAATGCAGGGTCTTTGGTCTCACATAAAATCAGAATCTGCACGTAATCAAATCCTCAGGCGATTCTTATGTACACTAATGTCTGAGAAAGTGCTACTCCACACTATGAGTTCTGTGAAAACTAAGACCACGCCCATTTTGCTCACTACTCTACCTCCCAGCACCTAACACCATGGCAGACACTCAGTGAAGATCTGGGACTAGAATTCAGGTCTACTGATTCTTCTTCTAGAGCTGCTTCTCCTACAACATTTTTGGGGGTTTTTGCCCGTTTTATTTTCTGTTCTAGTGTTCTATAGTGCTGTAGGGTGAATATGATTAACAATAATTTAGTATAGGGTTTTGAAAAGCTTAGAAGAGAAGATTTTGAATGTTCAGTGCAATATGTTTTTAAATTTATGTTTCAGGAACCAGATAAAAGGATTAATCTCAGAAGTTTTAAAAATTCCCCCTTTAGGGAGAGAGGAGGGCAAGGGTTGAAAAACTACCTATCAGGTACTGTGTTGACTACTTGGATGACAGATCATTAGAAGTCCAAAGCTCAGCATCACACAATATACTCATGTAACAAACCTGCACATATACCCTGAACCTAAAATAAAAAATAAGTAAATTCCCCCTTTGAGTGAAACTTTAAATTTCTATTACTATAGAAGAAATCAAAAAATGCACTTGATTTTTACATATGTATGATTAGAAATTATTTTTTAAAAGAATTTAAAATGTATGATGACAAAGCACTTCTTCAACTCAAAATTAATTTTTATTAGTACATACCATCTGAACATAATGCTGGTAACTGGTAACATAAGCTCTTTCCACCTCCTGTAGGCATAACAAGAAATACCTCCTTTCCAGCCATTGTTACGTTAATAGTTTCAAGCTGAAGTGGTCTGAACTTCTGCAGTTTAAAGACATTTTGCAGAACATCTTTAACTTTACCAGACCATGGAAAATCTAGAAAAAGAAAGATAAGAATCAGACAAACATATAAGACTATTATAGAAGTTTGATAAGAATGAGACAAACATATATAAGACCTCTAATACTTATAGAGCATTAAACTTTTATGATAATAATTTTGAGATTAACTCACTAGCTAAGCAAAAACAAATTAAATGATGTGTTATAAGACACAGTAGGCATGCTGGCTCATGCCTATGCTCCCAACAGTTTTGGGAGGCCAAGGCAGGAGGATTACTTGAGCTCAAGAGTTCGAGACCAGTCTGAGCTCAAGTGATAGCAAGACTCTGTCCCTATAAAAAATTTTTAAAACTAGCCGGGTGTGGTGCTGTGCACCTGTAGTCCCACTTACTAGGGAGGCTGAGGAGGGAGGATTGCTTGAGGCTGGGACTTTGAGGCTGCAGTGAGTTGTGGTTGTGCCACTGTACTCCAGCCTGGGGAACAAAGCCAGACCCTATCTCAAAAAAGACTCTATCTCAAAAAAAAAAAAAAAAGTAATGAATGTAAAAATTTGCCAGTTGAGAATTAACTCACACAAGAGAGGAAGGTGTTTGATCAGGTATTTGAAAAATAGTCTCAATGTTGATCAGAGAATTCACAGCATCATCAAATACTCAAATATCAGGAACAAAGTGAACAATTTTCTGGAATTTTTGGTGAAAATATCTTGTTTAGACATGAATCATTGAAAAGCAACATCCACAAAAACCACAATTCCTTCTAGAGTTATTCTATTATAACTATCCTATTATAGTATCCTATTTATAATTGATAAACATGATGTTGGATAAGATCTTGGATCATGAAAGGTTTGTTCACTAGGGCAGGAAAATGATCTAAACTTGGGCAAGGAGTTTGAATTTTTTTTTTCTTGTTTGTTAATGTAGGTAAAGTAAGTATCTCATTTTCTAAGCATGATCGATGTTGCTAGAACAATCATTGGAAAAAAATGTCTGAATAATAAAAGCTTAATTTAAAGACTACAGAACATAGGGAAAGAATGATCCACCTGCAAGTTTTCCATTCCACTGGAGAAAGGGCCAGTTTCACCTCTAAGCCTACTGGAAAGCACTGACCCAGCAAGAATTCATTCTAGCTTTTTAAAAAATGAGAAGAAACAAAACTAGCAAAAAGAAAAGTTAACCTTCTTTATTCCAAGCGACAGGTGAAGAATCATGTTCGTTGCTTGCCCCGGCATCAGAATCCTCCAAACACTGCTTTATTTTCTTTGTTAGGACTTTTTTTTTCTGAATAAGCTCTTGTTGCCTTTCCGTTAGTTCTTGAATTTGAATTTCTACTGCATGTAGCTCGCTGGTTATAGAATCCAGTTCCTCAGTCAGAGCTATGGGAGGCAGCGGGGGATACAATGATTAGACAGAGTAAATTACAACTTTAGGTTTCCAGATTGATTTTTGGGTGTTCCCCACCATATCAATTACAGATGAACTTGAAGTAGGATAGCAGAATGGTTAAGAGCATGTTTTTGAGTCATACAGACCTGAGTTAAATCTCAGGTCTTCCTTTTACCTGCTGAGTGCCCTCAGGCAAGATGCCTACCTGCATCCCCATTTCCCTTCCTGTAAAATGAGGATAACATCTAACTTTCATCGTATTTTTATAAAGAGCTAGTGAGATAATATATTAAGAGTTCTAGACACAGTACCTGGTACACAGTCAAATATTTAATACATGATAATTTTTTTATTATGTTGTAGAGAAGTGGTCTAACAATCTCCTAAGTCATTTAAGTAAAACAGACTTTGAAGCAAAAGGAAGCTAATTCCCTAATTACTTTGCTAGTACTTTATTGAAGGCATTCCTATTTGGGCTCATTTGATGGTTGATAAGGAGTAGGTAACTATAAACAAGAGGATGTAGTAAGTAAGAGAAATCAAGTGTAGTATTCGAATTGGCATTTTATCTCATTTGTAACTAATTTATAAAGAAACCTCAGGGTATGATTCTAATCAATCTAAGTATTAAAGTCAAAAAGTGAGATGTTTTTCGATACCACATCAATGGAAGCTAGAAAAATCTTAGACGTTCTTGGTGCGTTCTCATATACCTGCCTGCATTAATCAGTATACCAGTTTAATGTGTCCCTTCATGAGATAAAATTTATGGTTGTGATTTAAAGTAGGATGTTGGGGTGCCTTTTCATTGTACCAATTGCCATCATCCCTTGCATCAACCCTTCCCTACACGACTTTGGGTTAAGTTTGGCCACAAGTGAACTCTGCATGAGATTTAGAAGGCAGAAATAAAGCAGCAGCCAGTTTTACACTGGGATGGTTGGCCTAAGGCCAGGTGCTTCTGCAACTCACTCATGAGGTTAGCAATCTGCTACCTCACTTTGTTGATGTGGGGCAGAAACCAGCTCCCCCAGCTCCTGCTAAATCTTCTCGGTGGAGCAACTTGGCCCACAGCTTCTTTGGCTTCTTGGTCATGTTGCTGAGCAACCCTCTGTGACAAGAACACTAGCTTTTCAGCAGGACACCAGCATCCTAACTTTGTCCTCATGAGTTTCAACTTATCCTTGCAGCTTCCAGCTCATCCATACCCTCCCACACTTCACACCCATCTTCCTTTCTCACTGCTGGTACTGCTGACTTCAGGACCAGAAGCTGACTCAGGGATAGCCGCTTAACCAGCTCCCATGATCACATAAGGTTTAATCCCCATAATAAAACTTACAGCACTCATAATGGTTCGGCATATCTGATTGAACCCTAACCAATACAGAATTTTGATCCACAAGAACAGAAACTTAATAGGTTCTCTGAATTGCTTCTGGGCCACATAGAATTGGTTTTCTGATCTGATTAGATTTCAAGGCATTAATAACCCTGTTTCCACTGATAAAGGGAACATAACTGTTCTATGTCACCACGCAGTGAAAAAAGTTATTTAAATTATCATCCATAGACACCAGTAGATAAATACTAGAGAAGGCAAGGCTGTGGGTGACAAAGTGTTTGCTGTTACAAACGTTTTGGTGAGAATAATGGGGTTGACTGGTTGCTTCTAAGTGTGTGAAGAACTCAGGGGAAAAATGTAGGATCTGCATTAAGGGACCTCAAAGTTTCTATGACTGTCCTTAAAAAAACCTTATCCCCTATAGGTACAGGGCCAATATTTTGGAAAAAAAGCTGTAAGTCTAAATCCTGCAGATGGCGGAATATCAGTACAAACTGAATTATCAACCTTGCAGGGACTCTTACTATAAAGTCAGCACACTGGCTGGGAAGGAGACTCTGAAATTTGGAGGGGAACATAAGGGCAGACTCCAATGAAGCAGGTTATCTTAAACCACTAAATTATGCCAAGTCTCTTCTACCCTGCCTCCCCTTTCTGAAACAATGTCCTCCTAACTGAAGTCTCCACAATGGTCCTTGTTGCCTTGTATGGGACTGCTAATCCTCCTAAGAATCAGCCTCTACCATCTTTCAGTGCTTTAAGATCCAGGAAGTCCTAGAGAATAAAACACAAAGATGTAACCCGTCGAAAGACATGATATGCACCAAAAGAGCTGCATGTGCCAAAACATATCAACAGAAACTGTGTTCATCCATTTTGCATTGATATAAAGGCATATCCGAGGCTGGGTAATTTATAAAAGAAAATAAGTTTGTTTTCCTTATGGTTCTGTAGGCTATACAAGGAGCATAGTGCTGGCATAGCTTCTTGTGAAGACCTCAGGAAGCTTTCCAATCATGACAGAAGGCAAAGGGGGGCAGGTATGTCACACAGTGGGAGATGGAGCAAGAGAGAGAGGAGGCAGTGCTAGCCTCCTTTTAACAACCAGCTCTCGCGTGAACTAACAGAGCAAGAACTCACTCATTACCATGAGGAGGGCACCAAGCCATTCATGAGGGATCCTGCTCCATGACCCAAACACCTCCCACTAGGCCCACCTCCAACACTGGAGGTCACATTTCAACATGAGATTAGGAGGAGACACATATCCAAACTGCATCAGAAACCTAGAGAATGTATATGGGAATAGATCATAAAGTACTGAAACAGAGTTTATGGAATACAATGTTGAATTAAGCTAAGCTTATTGATATGGGTTCACTAAGAAATTCTGGATTTCATGTTCTACATAGTGGCCAGGAGTGGCTGTAGTAATTTGCTTGGCTCATTGCCTGAAACCTGGCCTCAAAGATGAATGTCAGAAAACTAGGATGGAATAAAACAGGTGTAGCGTCCAGTGAGGCTGGACTTCTGGAATTTCCTGGGTATGCTCTAAAGGAAGGTATTCAGAGGCTTAGAGAGATAGTAGTGCCAGAGTGGGTGATCAAATGGATTGATCATCCACTCCCTTGCTGTCCCCTAGAAGAATCCAGAGTCTCCTTTCACCAAGACGGTGAAAAATACAGTCATGAGGGGAGCCCCAGCATCAGCAGAGCTCTTCAGGGATGCTGGGGCTCCCCTGGCTGTTCTCTGTAAGCTAGGAATGACAGTGGGAAATACCATCTTCCAAGTAGACTACCTGATTCAATGACAATGATGGATTCCAAGGTATGGGAGCTGAACAGCGGCAATTGAATTTATGACCAAAAACAAAGTGGATGGGGTTGCCACGAAAGGCAACAGAGCTGAGGCAGCAATCAGAATAGTCTGACCCACACGATCTTGGATTGGCTAGTTGACTCTGATGTCCCTGAAATGGAGATTACTTGATTTGTATATGTAGAATAAAAAGCTCTGATTCTGGTAAACAGAACCAGAAACACCACAACACAGCGACCATCCTTCGACCAATTTCCAGAATTGAACCAACTTATAGAACCAGAGGCCCTTGAATAAGGCAGAGATTGGAGCCCCTTGGGGAAGGACTCTACCACACAACTAAAAATATATGTAATGAATCTTCCTACTAATCCTCACTAGAGAAGTTTATTAAGGTAACTGTGCATTAGAAAAAGAGACACCACTTCTCAGAAACTACTGGACATTAGCTGTGAACTGATGCTAATTCTTAGAAAACCAAAATGCCACAGTGATCCACCAGTCAGAGTAAAAACTCAACTTAAGTGAGGTAATCAATGCAGTTTTGGTTGCCAGAGATTTAAAAGGTAGAAATAAAGCAATAGCCATATTTTCTGTATTTAAGAAAGTCAGTGTAAGGGCAGGCTGGTGATCTCATTGGCATGGGAGAGGAGCAGGCTCATGTCCAGCGGCTGCTAGTGATATACAGCAGAACTTCTAATCTGCTACGTGATTGTTTCCTCAGTTCCAGAATGTATACCGAGAACAGATATATTCAGCAAGTGGCAGAATCCACACATTGGTCTCCTGGCCCATAATTAAGGATTATCATTACAGGAAAAGTCAAGTGGAAGCCAGCAAAACTGCCTTTACCAACCAATACAGCAAACCAAAAATATTACTGCCTACATCAAGGGCTTGAAAGATGTAAGGATAATGACAACTTCCACATTGCATTCAGCTCACCTATATGGTGTATGCAGAAGACAATGGATTGTGGAGATTGAGAGTGAATTATGGCAAAATTAATAAAGCTGTGGCTCCAACAGCAGCCACTGTTCCTGCTGTAATTTCATTAATGAGACAGAGCACATACCCTGGCATCTGGCTTCAGCTATTGATCTGTTGAATGTTTTATTCTCCATACCTATGTACCTTTTATTACAGCAGAGGGAAATAGTATAGCACAGTAAAAGCAGTTTGCTGAGCCAGCGATGTATCTTTACTCTCCCACCTCAGAGCTGTATCTACTCTCTAGCCCTAATCTAGTCTGCAGGGATCCTGCTTGCCTTTTCATTTCACTAGACATTACACTCGCTCTCTGCATTGATGATATCATGCTTGCCTGACCTGCTGAGCAAGAAGCAGCAGTAGCAGCTACTACAGACAAATTGCTAAGAGAGACTCTTGCCAGAGGATATAAGATAAATCCCATAAAAATTCAGAGGCCTGAATTTTTCTCACCTTGGTGAGAGTCAAAGGGTATGGGGCATGTTGAGCTATGTCTTCTAAAGTGAAGGCTAAGTTTCGACATCTGGCCCCTCCTATTACTAAGAGAGCGGCACAGAGCCTAATGGACTACTTGGATTTGGGAGGCAACATACACCTAATTTACCAAGTAACCCCAAAACTTGCCTGTTTGGAGTAGGACCTCGAACAAGAGGTAATGCCATGATACAATCTTCTCTTACCATTGCGCCATATGACCCAACAGATTTGATGGTGCTGTAAGTTCGTGATGAATGGGGGTGTTATATGACACCTTTGGCCTATAGATGAGTCACAACAAAGATGATTAGGATTTTGGAGCAAAGCTTAGAGAACTCTTACCCTTTTGGAAACAATCTCTGGGTTGCTCCCGGGTCTTACAAGAGACTAAGTGACTATGTGACCCGTGCTGCCTATCATCAACCAGGTGTCATCTGACTGATCAATTCATATGGCAGACCTCCATCATCACAATGGAGCTGGTATATGCCAAAGGGAGCAGGTTCTAAGTGAAGGCATGAACAAGAAGTCCGAATGCCCATGCAGCATGCTCCTCTTTGCCTCCTCCTCCTCAACCTGCACCTATGACCTCATGGCGGGATCCCCTGTAACTAAGGAAGAAACAAAATGCAGGCCTAATTTGTAAAAGAATCTGCATGATATATTGTCACCACCTGAAAGTGAACAATTAACGCACTCTAGCGTCTCTCCAGAGCGGCCCTGAAAAACACTGGAGATGGCAAATCCTCCCCGTCAGCAGTAAGCAGTGCACATAGTTATTCACTTTGCCAGAGGAATACATCCACAGTATCATAGGCAATGGTTAATGATTAGCAGGATGGTTAGCAACCTGGAAGGCAGCAAATAGGAAAACTGGTGGCAGTGAGGTCTGAGAAAGAGATGTATGTATAGACCTCTCTGAATGGTCAGTGTGAAGGTATTTGAGTCCCATGTTAATGCTCACTAAAAACCACCTCCACAAAGGATAATCATAATTAATCAGGTAGACCAGATGACCTGGACATGGACCACACCTGTCCTTGCACAACGAAGTCAAGATCAAAGTGCCTTCTGCAACATGGACTGCCACTCACAAAGACCCATCTGACTACATCCATAGCTAAGTGCCCAACCTGCAAACAGCTCATATCAACCTTGAGTTCCAATGGAGGCACCATTCTCTGTGGGGACAGTCAGATGCTTGATGGCAAAGTGACTGCATTGGAACCGTCTATAATGAAAGGCAGCACTTTGTTCTCACTGACACAGATGCTTACTCTGGATATGAATTTACCATCCCTGCCTGCAGTACTCTATCATGTCCACCATCCATGAATTCAGGGAATTCCTACTGACTGTCATCGTATTCCCCACCAAATTACTTCTGACCAAAGAACTCATTTATAGCAAACGAAGCACAACAGAAGGCTCATGTTTAAGAAATTAACTGGTCTAACTATGTTCCCCAATACCCTGAAGCAGCTGGCCTGAAGAAATAATGGAGTGGCATTTTGCAGACTCAATTATGCTGCCGGCTGGTTATCAGTACTTTAAAGACTGGACTAGTAGCCTCCAGGATATGGCATGCTATACATGAGTGAATAGTGCTGTTTCTCCCATTACCACAATTCACGGGAATCAGGGGTGGAAATGGGAGTGGAGCCTTACCCTTAGTGATTCACTAGTGAAATTTTTGCTTCCCATCCTTGAAACATCAGACTCTTGCTGGCCTAGAGGTCTTAGTTACCAAGACAGAAATGCTTGTACCAGGGGAAAAAACAGTAGCTCCATTAAACTGGAAGTTGACTGCTACTTGGCCACTTTGGGTTCCTCATGCCAACAAATGAACAGGCAAAGAAGGGGATTACTGTATTGGCTGGGGTAAGTGATCCTGACTACTAAGGGGAAATCAGACAGCTGCCACACTACAGGGATAAGGAGGAGTATGTCTGGAAAGCAGAAGATCCTCTAGGGCACCTCTCAGTATTCCCTTATCTTGTGATTAAAATTAATTGAAAACTATAATAACTAAATATAGGAAACTACCAAGGCAAGTAGTCCCCACCAAGCAAAGACCCATTATCAACTGAGAACCAAGGAATATGGAATGGGGAGTTGAAGAAGGCAGTTGTAAAGTACAAGCTATGACCACAGGACCAATTGAAAAACAAGAACTCTAAAAGCTGTAAGCCATTCTTCCTTTTTAACATTTGTATCTAAACCAAGTTGGGGTTTTTCCTTTTATTTGGTCCTTCTCCGATACATTACAGTATTACCAAGGAGAACATGATTCAGCAAGAAGAGAAATGAGCATCACCCAAAGACAAATAAAGATAATTTGTACCTGCTCTTTTGGAGAAGGAGTCAGTATATACTCAGCTGTAAGAGAAATAGGCAAAAGAATGATTCTGCTATTGCCTTTATTTTGGACACAAATAAGGTAAAAATTAGACACCAAAGGACAAATGTTGTATGACTCCATTTATATGAGGTACCTAAAATAGTCAAGAAACAGAAAGTAGAATAGTGGCTATCAGGGATTAGGAGAAGAGAAGTAATGGAAAGTTATGAATTAATGAGTATAGAATTTTAGTTTGCATAGATGAAAATGCTCTGGAGATGGATAGTGTTGATGGTTGCCCAACAATCTAAATGCATTTAATGCCAATGAATTATTCACTTAATAATAGTTAGCATGGCAAAGTTTGTAATGTATATTTTACCTAAATAAAAAAGCTGAAAAAAATCATTTCTATAATCAGAATTTTTAAAACAAACTTTTTTTTTTCAAATATCATACAAATAGAAATAGAACAGAAGAAACAAGAAAATGTAATCATTGCTACTAACCTGAAACGGACGCCATTCTTTTTCTTTCCAAATTTGTTTCTAAAATAATCCAAATTTCTTTCTAAAAATAAAAGCACAACAGTGACAACAAGTTTTTAAAAATAGTACTATTAATGATGTTCACTCAACTGTAATCTGTCATTCCTAAGCATGGAAAATGTTAGAAAGTAAATTATATACTGCAGTGACTTTTCAAATAAGAACCACATGGTTCTTTCCACACTAATTTTTTATGGAAAACTCTCTATATTTCAGCTTAATAACTCACAACACTCAAAACAACTAACTCTCTAGATTTAAGAGAAGTGTCCAAAGTCACATAAACGCATACATGACAAATACAGTAGCAATAACACTTAGCAAACATCCACCAGATACAAAGTGATGTAACAAAAAACAGCAAATATTCAACAGTTCTAGCACCAATTGCTATGTGACTAAATTACTGTTACACAAAGTTACATATGCTGTTCCTCTAAGCCTCTTTCCCTACTTGTAAAACTGGGAGGACTGCAAATCTTATAAATAAATTGGATAGGTTCAAGTGTACCAGATTAAGCAAAATACATCAACATAAATAATAAAATTAATCATCTAACATTTTATTGAGCACTTGCTTTAAAGAATTACAATGTAAGTTCAATCTTAAAAGATAAATTGGTATTCTATAGAAAAGCTAGATTTTAAAAGAAGGTTAACAAGGTTAGAGGTGGGGGGAGGGGAAATGGTTTGTATTAATGAACTCTAAATATCTATGAATGACTAAAACCTACGCATGCATAGGAAAAAGGGAAAAATGGGGCTTGAGAGTAGAAACTTTAAATTCCCCATAATCCTAAAAACACCTCTTCTATCTCTCTAACACGGACACTTTCTAAAACTAAGATGCTCTCCAAAAGTCACTTCTGCAACACCTATCCTTAGACTGGTGACCTTATGCCCTTTCTACACAGAATTCTGAAGCCACCACTAGGCTGGAAAGATAGGCTGACTCTTTTTTGCCTTGCTAAAGACTGTGGAATAACCACATCATTAAAAGAAGGCTAAATAGGAGAGTAAACCAAGGACTTCTAATTCTTTATACAAACATCTCTTCACGTAATGAAAATGTAACATTCCTTCCATAGACTGTAAGGTCTTTTAGCAGGGCTGGGGTTCAATCTCTTCACCTTTGTATCCGCACAGCCCAGCAAAATGCCTTGATATAGTGAGGGCTCAGGTTTGCTAAGGCAGCAGGAGCTGTTTCTACC
This sequence comes from Colobus angolensis palliatus, assembly GCF_000951035.1. Taxonomy (NCBI): domain Eukaryota; kingdom Metazoa; phylum Chordata; class Mammalia; order Primates; family Cercopithecidae; genus Colobus; species Colobus angolensis. The sequence continues at coordinate 17,420,886 of NW_012112030.1, forward strand.
CTTATGAAGAGACACAGTCTATATATCCAATTTCCCCCCACGGTTTTAAATGACTCCTTTGATTATGCCGTTAAAAGACTGCTCCTTCCCAAAATGATGTGATTTGTTAGCAAAAGATAGCTCAACATAAAATGTATCCAGAAATTGAACTACAGCGGGTCTGTCACTCAGAAGTGTAAGCTAGGCATCCACAGGAAAAATGTTACAGGGTGACAGCCAGTCATCAGTGTTGGAGGAAACGCCACTGAGGTACCATAGGCTAAATCCTCTCTCTCCCCGCCACCTGCATTTAGAGGCAATAGTAATTGAATATTAATAACGCCCTTCCTTCCGCTGCTGTGAAGCAGAGGATGGAAGAAGCATCCCCAGTAGTATTTACCAACAAATGGCAGCTGCTAATAAACAGGCTTCGGTGGCCAAGCCTCCTGCATGGAAAAGAGTGGGGAGATCAAAAGACCGGTCAGCAGGCGAACGTGCCCCTAAAGGCCCGAGTTCTCGGAGCAGAGCAGTGATTAACGTTCCGGTTTCTCCTCCGCCAATGTGTGGGCGAAAGGAAGTGACCCGCTACAGACCGGCCTCGCCCTCCAGCAGGAAAGGGAAGGATCAAACAAGAAACGCACACCCTTGACCCTTCAAAGCTGTAACAGTAGTTATCCCAGAGCCTCTCCCCACTGAGGAGCCCAGTCTGACTCTCCGGTGTCTGACTCTCCGGTGTCCGACTCTCCTGTGTCCGACTCTACGATCTCCGACTCTCGGATCTCCGACTTCAAAGGACCCAGGCCTGGAGCCGATCTTCCCTCTGTTCTGGAGTAAAATCTTCCCGCCACCCAGCTGAGAGCATCCACCCTTCCGGGTCGGTCCGTTCAGCCAATCACAAATAACACCCTTCTCTAATTGGTCAAGGGGTGTGGTCACCACGAGCGTCACCGAACAACATTACGATTTATTGGTTGAGATCGGAAGCAGGTTTCGCCAATAGGAAGCGGTCTTAAAATGGCAGTGAGGGTGTCTGCGTGTTTCCGGAAGACGTGGCGGCTCTCGCCTGGGCTGTTTCCCGGCTTCATTTCTCCCGACTCAGCTTCCCACACTGGGCTTTCCGAGGTGCTGTCGCCGCTGTCCCCAACACTGCAGCCATGATCTCCTTAACGGACACGCAGAGTAAGCACCTGCTCCGGGGTCCCCGCCTCGAGCCGTGCACACCCATCACCCCGCTGGGTCTTGCCCCTCCACCGGGTCAATGAATGAAGCTCCGGGTTGGGGGCGGCGGCCTGAGAGACAGAGCTAGGGCTGCTGGGACCCTAAGGGGATACCTTGGGAATGCCGGGGTAGAGTTGCAGTGGCGGACCTGACCTGGGAGAAGAGTCTGTGGGGCAGGGTGGGACGCCGTAGCTGGGGAGGGGAGCTTTAGCCGAGTCTGTCTCATTCCAGGGTCGCGATGATCTCCTCATCCCCAGTGAGATAGGCGCTTTGTTCTAGGGGCTCGCCACAAGAGAAAGTTTGCGTGGTGCCCACGGCCCACTCTCGGGATCGTTTATGCGCATGACACACTTCGGGTCCTCTACAAGTCCCTGGCTGGCTGGTTATTTGGGAGGCGGTATTTTAAATGTCACCTACAGTAGGCTCTTTTTGAAAATGTGCTTATGCTTAAATGTGGCATTCTGAATATTCGCTTTTTGCCAGTACTGTAAGCAACCTCTTAGAAATCTCTTGAAACATTCTCACTTTTCTACCTGCTAAAGTTTCAAGCAGTAGAGAAAAGCCACTTTGTGTTCTATTAAAGGATGTATTTCGTTGGTATTGTATATTGTGCTTTGTGGCTTGTTTTGTTATTTTAGCATCACTCTCTGCCTGCCACAGAGTTCTCCAGGCCTATTTCATCTCTAAAGCTAGCATTGATATCGGTTTCCTTTTCTTTCATTATAATATTTCCACTTTCCTACTGCTTTTTGTTAATATTAATAATTTTTGTATTTATGTCTGCCCAAGCTCTATGCCTCATCTTTTGATGGTAGTAAGAGTCTCTTTTTGTCTCACTTTGCTTTATCTGCCACGCCTTTCATTTCATTCCAGTTAACTGAGATTTTCAAGATTTTAAGACTTACACAGTGTATTGAAGTAAAAAATTGAGGTTTATTTAAAATGCCCTATTTTAAAGTGGAGTCTTCATGTGTAAATTCAAGTCATAGCAGACCAACTTCACAGAGCTTCTAAGGTCTCCTACACACACTGCCACCCCCCAGTCAGGCTGTCTTCCCTCCTGAGGCTGGACTGCGGCTGCTCCTTGGGGCCACCTGCCCCAAGGTTGCCACCCACTTTGGTCCGTTGACCTGGCCTATTCTGATCAAAGAAAATAAAAATGTAGTCTTAAGCGGGTAGGAATCTGGTGTAATAATAATTACTGGCAATTACATAAAGGTATTTTGTTTCAGTTTACCATGTGCTTTCATGTGAATCATTATGCATAATTCTTACAAGACCCCTGTAAGGCAAACAGAAGCATGCCCCTTTCATAAGTTAAATGAGGCACAAAAGAAATTCAGTGCATGGTCATAAAAAAAGTGACAGAAACAAAACTTGATCCCAGGTGTGCTGGCTCAGAAACCTTTTGCACTGTACTCCACTATCACCTAAGAAGACTTGATATAAACTTTATTTGAGATCGGAGAATAACCTGTGCATAGAAATTGTATTTTTGAAGACGTAATATAGTAATGAGTGCCTGCTTTACATCCTTGCCAAAACAAGAGGGTGGTGTTGGACTGTGGGCATTCTCCCTGAGAAACATTCTCCTCACTTCATTAAATTTTGTGAGAGCAATGAAACTTTTCTCTTTGCTGTTCACTTGTCACATGTTTTAGGTGAAACAGTGGATTGGAACATAAAACGATTAGTGAACCAAATGCATTTTGGATTTCAAATTGTGTTTTTGTGTGAGTGTGTTTAACTGCAGGGATTGGCCATCATTCAAGTGATTTGTCAGGATTATTCTGGGATTTTGGTTTTTAGAGAGAGTGACCAAGCACCGATCAGAGTAGAATAAATGGAAATTCATGATTATTTTAAGGGATTCTAGGACTTTCCTCATCGCCTTCCCACCCGGCCCCAAAAAAAGGCAAGACTTATTCAGAGGGACGGAGGAGGGGCATGCTGCCTCTGAATCTTCATTTCTTCACATTGTCTAAAAGTCTAGTGTGATAATTGCGTTCTCCAGTACAGTTAATATTCAATTGAATTCTTTCTTGACTTCTGTTTTTCAAAGGGCATAGTAAGAAAGACAATGCTGCTTTTAAAAAATTGTGAATAAGATACCAAAATGCTAACAGTGTTTGCCATTAGGTAATGCATGTCTTTCCTTATAACATTTCTGCAGTATGCTCCTTATGTTAGACAGATTCGTTTTATTAAATTGTTTTTATATTTTTTTAAACTTGTGGGTAGTTTTTTAAACGTGGGAGGAGTGAAGGAAGATAAGTTTTACTGGAAATGATTCTGGTGGGAAGAAGGCAGCTCTGTGCAGGGCTTTTGATAGCCAGAGGGCTTATGAATGCATAAGGATAGGGAAAAGGGGGATCCTGGAGGTGAGAAAAAGGCATGAGGCCAGTTTGAGACTTTTGACCGGTGTGGATCAGGAGCTACTTGGCAATGTCATTGCCAGTGCCAGTTGTGGCAAAGATGTTTTGGGCAATGTCTCCTGCTGGACTGTACTGGATAAAGTAGTGGAATATTTTGGTTCCCATGTTGTAGTTGTAGGATCATTGTCTGTGGAGTGAAAAGACTGGTTGAATGCTGACTCCACAGACTGTTGTACCTGCCTCCATACCACCAGCACCCACACACACATTTTTGCTGCTTCTGTGATCAAGAACAAATTAACTTAATACCTCTAGGTCCACGGTTGCACATATGAACCATAGGACTAGTGCCACTTTTAACCTCACAATTTTGTTAAAGAAATCATAAAATTTTTGTATAAACACTTCATGACATGGTAAACCATACTCAGAGATTGTCCTTTTTCACTGCAGTTAATTTTTAATAGTTCTACTTGGCTATGTTAGATAACAAGCTAATATTAAATTTGAATCCCCTAAAAGACGCGCCCTCCAGACATTCAGTATACTCCAGTGTCCTTGAGTTTCATGTAACCAAACACCTTTAACCTAAAAACTAAACATTCTTTGGGAAGAACTATGGCATTAATGGTTAAGCACATGAGCTTTGGATTCAAAAGACCTTGGTTCAAATGCTTCATTAGAAGCGTGGCTTTGAGCAAGTTAAGTCAACTCTCTAAACTTCATTTTCCTCCATCTTTGAAAAGATGTAATTATACCTGCATTCTAGTAGCACTGGAAGTATTAAGTTTTATAAGGTATGTGAAGCACTTCATAAGGCCTAATTCATGGTAAATTCTCAGTACATAGTAGGTGTCTTTCCATATACTTTCCTTTCTAAAAATATCTCACAATGTTTATGTAATCTTCAAGGTTACTTGTGAAAAGATAGAAATTAGTCATATTCAACTAACAAAGCTGCCGATGTTTAATGCTAACTACTAAGTAGTTATTTAATAGAATTTTACTCGCTCTTTTCTCCATATTTTCACCTATGAAATTATGTCCACTATCCAAACAGCTAATTTGGTAAATGCTCTTAAGGCATTTGATCATGAAAGTATCAACCTCAAATTTTCATAGGAATGTGTGTTGAATACGCTTTACTGGTGTATTAATAGACAAGGTACCTGAATTATTTTAGACTAACAAAAGATGTCTGGAATGGAAGACACTAGTTATCAGGAAATTGAGCAGGTGGGGAATGTAGAAAAAGCTAAAATTGATACAAGTTTTCAAATTATCAGAACATTTTTTCTGACTTAAGATTTTTCAAAGTAGCTGTGACCTAGATTTTAGCTTTCTGGAGCTGAGGCAAAAAAGTTAAGCAGTAGGTCAGAAATCAGTGATAGGGTATTTTAAATTGTGCTTCTAAAAATACAATGGCTTCTACTCT
>NW_012112030.1:17425942-17433721 GCF_000951035.1 Colobus angolensis palliatus
CCTGCAAGTGATGCACCCGTACCCTAGAACTTAGGATATACTAAAAAAAAAAAAAAAAAAAAGAGTTGAATAAAGCAGTATTATACTGGGATTCAGATGGTAAGAGTCTGTTGCCAGCTCTGTTTACAGTTTGAACAAGCTCGTCAAATTTGTTTTCCAGTGTGTGCCTTGGTTTCCATCTTGATAAAATAAAAGGAATCAAATCAGACAAAGGTTAAAGAGAACATTTTCAAAATTAACAAATAGAGTTTCTTCCTTTTATCCAATATTCATTCCACAAATGTTTCATACTAAACTGCTACCTTGAAGGTAGTAACATCTTTTGGTGGAGCCTTAGAAGGCCATTCAGAATTCAGCTTATTTTTTGCCACCTTAGGAAAATCTTTCCTGACTCCCTGTGGCTGGTTCGGGGTATGCTGCCATAACATTCCTGTGCACAACTTTATTGTAGCATTTACCTCTGTTTTTTTCTTCTTTTGTTTTTGTTTTTTCTTAGAGACAGGGTCTCACTATGTTGCCTAGACTGTTCTCAAACTCTTGGGCTCAAGCAATCCCCCATCTCAGCCTCCCAAAGTGCTGGGATTACAGGCTTGAGCCACCGCGCCCGGCAAGTGACTATTTTCTAAAATCAAAACTAAAATGATCAAGGAGGTAACTTAGTGAATTGCGCTTTATAACATTAACAGAAGAGTACATCTGTCACTTTAGACGTGAGACTTTTCATAATTAAAAACATAAGACCTAGGGAATGCACAGTCAATAAAAGTATTAATTTTATATGCAAGATAAACACAGACTTTAAAGTTTGCACCTCGTCTACCACTATATATTCAGTACCTGGAACAGTTCCTTGCATCTGGCAGTTGATCAACAATTCTTTGTTTTTTAATGAAACACTAAAAACCTAGAATATTAATATTAGGTAAAACAGGATTCTTTGAAACTTTGGAGAGGTGATTTTAGGACTCGAGACCAAATATGTAAGTGGATTTGTAGTTTGGGTGAATGTGTAGATAAGTCCATAATAAGTAATCAAGAAATTAAAAGTGACGCCTGACCTTGTGAAAATTTGATTTTGAGAAGACTGCTACCGTGATCTTCAAAATATTTCTTGTTACCATTGTGACAAGCAGTGTATAATTGACTAAAGGATATTGTGCTGACCTACCGTAACATTTCTAATGGAATAAAGAAGGAATTAATTTTAAGGAGAGTAAGAAGGAACTGTAGATATTGTGCATATAAAATAATAATTATAGAATGTGAAAGGAGATAGGTAATTAAAGGAAACCTATACATTTATGTCTGATGTGACAGAGCTTCTTAGGAGGAAAAAAACAAATTATATATATACAAAACCAAAGGTTTAGAATCCTGATTTATCTTTTTTTATTATAGCTACGTCTGAGAAATGCTATCTCCCATATAAGGATTAGAAATTTTCATTCATGTTTTAAATTTTGAAATAATTTGCTGATAATTAGTTATAGAGCTAAATAAATGTCATTATGAAGTTAACCTGCAATGTTGAGTACCTGTTTTCTTATATCTGTGAAAGGAAAACCGGAAAGTTTTCTTAGTTTACAGGGATGTTAATGTGAGTTTAATTTTTCTCTGCCCTTAACCATATAACTTATATTGCAGAAATTGGAATGGGATTAACAGGATTTGGAGTGTTTTTCCTGTTCTTTGGAATGATTCTCTTTTTTGACAAAGCACTACTGGCTATTGGAAATGTGAGTTTTTAAATACATATTTTAACTAAATTTATAAGGAAATTTTACCTACAAATGAATTATTACCTGCTATTAAATTTGGGGAAAATAATTCACTATTACTCATAAGTAATTCCTGTTACATTCTCTATTTCCATCAGGAATGAAACCTGTCAGCTTTCTGTTTAAATAAAAGGTAAACACTTAATGAGGTTTTCTAATTCCATAACTACTCTGTTAAGTGTTTGTCATGAGATTTACAATACATTAAATGAAGGCTGCCTGTAAATAGGAGTTCAAAATATATGACTTGATAGTCTCATGTCTTGATAAATTTGCTAAAGTATTTTTACTTTAAACATCCAAGACTTTGCATTTGATTCAGCTGCATAAGATAGATTTTTTTAACCTTTTAAAAAATATCTCTCTATGTTAATGGTTGACTTGCTTAGAAAGGGATCTATGTTGTTTATTTGGAATGTGTACTATGCTATTCGTGTGTGGAGGTTATGATCCGGAAATAAATAATAACCCTTCTAAGGCAGTGAAGACACTGTATATACACACACACACATATATTTGGGCTTTTAACTGGAAATGGGAAAAGATAAAGGATAGCAAAATTGTTCAAAATTGATGTCTTAATAAATGATAATAGCATTGGTATCCTAGAATATGAAGCTTAACCATTAGGCTTAATATATATTTGTGTGAAATAGTTTTCACTAAAGAATGTTAATAGAGAGGGCAAGTATTTGGAAAGAAAACCTGGGGAAAGCAAGCTCTTAATACATCACCATTTCTTGTCCACAGAATACATTCAAAATATTTGAAAACACATGGTTGTATTTTTATTTCTGCTGCCACCAGATATTCTAGAATTTATAAAACTAGAATCTTCTTGGCTTCACGTTGTTTCTTCTGCTATCAACTTAGCCATGTCAATATTTCTCCCATCCATAGAAACTCCTGTAGCCTATGATGAATATTTCAGAACCAAGAGGAATACCCTTGGGTGACATATTTATGGGCAGCTTTCCTCTTTATGCCTTGCCAACTCATCTGCTTGACTAAGCCTTCCTCATCCAGCTAAAACTAGGAAAACTACTGCAGACACAGATGCCCCTTGGTAACGTCTAATCTTTCTTTGTTTCTCTTTTTCTCCATTTAATCAAGATAGAAGAGGAATGAGACAAGTGGAACAAAACTACAACTTTAACATGCATAACCTCCTCCTTGGTTCTGCTTCTTGGTTGTACATTACAGTTCTGTCTGGCCAGTTGCCCACATTAAAAGCCAAACAAATGTGCTTCTTTTTTTATATTTAGCTTTGACTTTACTTTTAAAATTTATGCAATGTGTTTAACTACCTTTTCCGTGTTGTATTTTTTTTCTCTTTTAGGTTTTATTTGTAGCCGGCTTGGCTTTTGTAATTGGTTTAGAAAGAACATTCAGATTCTTCTTCCAAAAACATAAAATGAAAGCTACAGGATTTTTTCTGGGTGGTGTATTTGTAGTCCTTATTGGTTGGCCTTTGATAGGCATGATCTTCGAAATTTATGGATTTTTTCTCTTGTTCAGGTAAGGTATACTATTGTCTCTTTCAGTAAACCGGTGCGTCAGATAGTTAGTACAGAAACTCAGATATTTACATCACTTGGAGTAAGATGATAATCATTTCCTTAATTTTATTTAAGTTGAATCTTTTATTATAGTTTTAGATGAAGCAACCATAAAAATGTTTGTCAAATATAAATGATTGCCTAAGTAATGGTATAAATTATATTGTATTGTCAGCACAATAAAGTTCATTTTATTGGCATTTTAAGGCACCATCTTTATGTATGATATTTGTATCAACTAAATAGTGGTTGGTGCTAGGTAGGTAGGTAGGTAGGTAGGTAGGTAGGTAGATAGATCAAGCCAGCATTTTAGTGTGTAGAATCTTATACTTCATAGTTGCTACTACTTGATCCAAATTTATTTAGTACATATACATATTAGAAGATTGTTTACCAAATACACCACTATGGGAGATGTTGATCAGGTAATATTTTGTAAATGCCAATTAGCAGGTAAGCAATAGTATGTGTATCTGTCTATGTGAAAATAACTTTGGCCGGGTACGGTAGCTCACTCCTGTAATCCCAGCACTTTGGGAGGCCAAGGCAGGTGGATCACCTGAGGTCAGGAGTTCAAGACCAGCCTGGCCAACATGGCAAAACCCCAGCTCTACTAAAAATACAAAAATTAGCCAGCTGTGGTGGTGCGTGCTTATAATCCCAGCACTCGAGAGGCTGAGGCAGGAAAATTGCTTGAACCTGGGAGGTGGAAGTTGTAATGAGCCAGTCATACCATTGCACTCCAGCCTGGGCAATAGAGCGAGACTCTGTCTCAAAGAAAAAAAAAGAAAATACCTTTAAGTGGGGTTGGGCTTAATTATTTATTCCAACAATGCATATCCTTTGTCTTCTATCTGCCAGGCACTGTATTACCCACAGGAGACATAAAAATAAGTACCAAATCTGCTTTAGAAAATCTCTCATTTCTATTATGGGAAGTAGACTCTAAAAATACCAGTAGGATATAGTCATAATGCCATTATAAATGTATATGCAGAATATTGTAGGAGCATGATGAAATAATTAGTAAATTCAGGGAGAGGTAAGAAATGTTAACTGATAAACTGGGCTTTGAAGAATAGGTAAGAATTTATCCTATAAATGAGAAAGGGAACAACAGTTAACAGAAGGAACAGACAGGGCCATGAAAATACACAGCTTGTTCTGAAAAGAATGAATACTCCTATAGAACAAGAGCATATGATCAGTTCAAGGAGATGGTTGGTAATGAAACTGAAAATGAAGTCTGGAGCCAGGTTGCAAACTTCCTTTGATGACTTGTTAGGAAAAGTATATCTTAACCTGTAACCAAATTTGGGCTGGGGGAGCAGTGTTTTTTAGAAGGTTGGGGTAGTGAAGCACAGGTATTTTTAAGCCAGAGGTGATACACAGGGCAGATGTTTTAGGGAGGTGGTTCTGCTACCAGGATAAAGTAGGTATTAAAGAGAAAAACTGAAGGCAGAGGAGCCAGTCAAGAGGCTGTTAATACAGTACAGAGTATTGAGTGATAAGATTGGAATCTTGGGGTACTCTTGACATTTTAGGGTAGGCAGAGAAAAGAAAACACTAGAAGAAATGAGGAAAACAGGTGCGAGAAGAACTAGGAGTAAAGCTCATAGTGGCTAAGAGAGAAGAGAGTAGAGAAGAGGAGTTTGTGTCGGCAGATGTATCTTGCAGCAGAAAACTTAAGCATCTTAAGAACTAAGAAAATCATTGGCTTTCTTAATTATGTAGGAATTTTAGGAAAGAAGGTTAAAAGCCAAAGCTGATCTTTGAGATGAATAAAAAATGGGAAGTCTTAGTATCATTGACAAGCTTGGAGTAATACATAGGTTTCATGGTTTAGAGAGCTTTGTGGTATAAATACTAGTTTTTGTTCTTGGGTTTTGTTGTGTTCTGAGATATTCTGAGCTGGAGATTTAGTGCCAAGGGACTTTGGCATTGTTTTTCTAGATATTTGTAATCCTAAATAATGGCATTTGAAATCACACATTTTTATGTTTTAAAACAATACTTAAAATAAAAGTGATCTTTTGAATTCATTACTACTAGAAAATAATTGTGATTTTCTTTGAAACACACACATATACCATCAACATAAATACTTGTCTAACTTAAAAAATTGTACTTTCTGTTTAATTCTTTATTTTGACTTCTGCAGATTCATAACAGAATCTTATTGCTTAATTTCTGAATTCTATTGATTGTAGTATTTTCAAATCCCTATCTAACTCTGTGAAGAAAACAGCTTTTTTTCTGTACTCATCTTACCACAATCAACACAGAAGACTGCTGTGACCAAATGTGTGGGGGGTTTTCCCCATACAGCAATCAAACAATGAGTTGTCTACAGCAGACAACAGCTGAGTGTCCTCCCAATGTAGTTCTGACACTGTCTGCGTGGAGATAGCTCCAGATCACACAGGTTGAGGGCTCAGTCCCACAACTGTCCTCTACTCCCAGCGATGCCAGCCACAAGCCACAGGTTGTTTTACCCATGCTTCTGACTGACCAGCTCTAAATTGGGGTTCCCACGATCCCCTGTTTGGATCTGACTAATTTACTAGAGAGGCTCACAGAACTCAAGGAAACACTGATGTTTACTAGTTTATTATAAAGGTATTACAAAGGACACAAATAAAGAGATGCGTAAGACAAAGAAAGGGGAAAGGGTCGCAGATCCCCCCCACCCTCCCCAACCCACCATCCTCTGAGAACCTCCTTGTATTCAGCTACCCGGAAGCTCCCTGAACACTGTCCTTTTGGGTTTTTATGGAGGCTTCATTACTAGGCATGATTGATTAAATTATTGGCCATTGGTGATCAGCTTCACCTTCAGCCCCTCTCCCCTTCGTGGAGGTTAGGAGGTAGGGCTCCAATTTCCAGCCCTCTAATCTTGCCTTGGTCTTTCTGGTGACCAGCCCCCATAATGAAGCTACTTAGGGGCTGCCACCCATTAATAACTCATTAGTATACAAAAAGACATCACCTTGTAGGGACTCTAAGTCTTTTAGGAGTTGTAAGCCAGAAAATGAGGTCAAAGACCGAATATATATTTCACAATATCACAGTTCATATTTTAACACCCAGGAAAAGTTGACTTTCTTTGCATTTGTAAAATAAACTGTTTCATTCTCTGCCTATACTAAGGTAGCTTAACTGATCTGCTGTTAATTTTAAACTGGTTAGAAGCTGTGTAACTTCTGTAGACTTGTATTTCAACCAAGAAAGAATGAGACAGATCAGTATCTGGCAGGTAGTCTCTTAGTGTTAACTAAATGTTTTGACCCTTAGTACTTATTTAGTAAATGATAGCTATTATTATTTTCATGGTTCTACACGTATGGTCTCAACAGCCCCTTTCTTTTGATTAGTTTCACCCCACACAACTCATAGTTGGAGAAATCTTCAGCAGTTGAGCTAACTCATCATCTAAATTATAGCGAGGCCTCATGTACTTCTCACATTTTTACCAACAATCACAAAATTTTTAATTAAATTTGCAGTTATTTCTAAGTTTGAAGTCCCTCAATTGTTCAGAATTTTAACAGGATACTTTCTTTTTCCTTGGTTAGCAATTATTTTGAAAATAGAAAATGTAAATATTAAGAACCTTTTTTTCCCTCTCCCAGGGGCTTCTTTCCTGTTGTCGTTGGCTTTATTAGAAGAGTGCCAGTCCTTGGATCCCTCCTAAATTTACCTGGAATTAGATCAGTAAGTAATCATGTATTTAGCAATAGATATTTTAAGCCAACAGAATATGTATTTTATGCTTTTTACTTCTAGAAATTTGAGTAATTGAAACATGGTTAACCGATGAGTTTTGTATTATGATATAGTTACCTCACACAGATCATGAGTACCATGAAGACCAAAAAATAAATATTGCTAAACCTATAAAATGTGAAATTTTGTTTTACTATATCCATTTCTGGATCTATATTCTCTTTTTTAATGTTACTCAGATTTGATATGCTATGCTACCTTTCTCTCTGAGAGTTCAGGGCCTTTTTTATTTAACTTTTATATAATCTCTAATTTTAGTAGCAATAATGTTAAAAGGAAACCATTATTTCCTGCAAATATTTTCTTTCTCAGACTGTATCACCAAGTAGCCTAGATTAAGACAGTTAAATAAGGCCGAGTGTGGGGGCTGACACCCTGCACTTCGGGAGGCTGAGGTGGGTGAATTGCTTGAGCCTAGGAGTTCGAGACCAGCCTGGGCAACATGGTGAAGCCCCATCTCTACCCCCCAAAATACAAAAATTAGCTGGGTGTGATGGCATGCACCTGTAATCCCAGCTACTCGAGAAACTGAGGTGGGAGGATTGGCTGGGGCCTAGGAGGTCAAGGCTGCAGTGACCCATGATTGTGCCACTGCACTTCAGCCTGGGTGGGTGACAGAGTAAGACCCTGTCTCAAAAAAAAAAAAAAAAAAGAGT
>NW_012112030.1:17433991-17508668 GCF_000951035.1 Colobus angolensis palliatus
TTGTCAAAAAAAAAAAAAAAAGCCTTCAGGCCATACATGGTTCACTCCTGTAATTCCAGCACTTTGGGACGCCAAGGTGGAAGGATTGCTTGAACCAGGAGATCAAGGCTGCAATAAGCTATGATCACACCACCGCACTGTAGCCTGGGCAATAGAGCAAAACTTTGTCTCGAACAAAAAGGAAAAAAGAAAGGAAAGGAGAAAGGGAGGCACTTCCATGGAAAACTACAGTCCTTGAGGGCAGAGACAGATTGTATTTTAGTCATTGTTCTATCCCCAGTGACTAGCATAGTATCTGGCATATAATGGAAACTCAAAATATTTTCTGCTAAGCAAGTGAGTGAAGGATGGCATTTTGTTGACCTTAGGGAACTTGCTGAATTTCAAGACAACACTAGATGACTGTTTCTTAGCCTACCTCCTCAGTTTCAAAACTAAACAAAATCCTTATTACAAAGGACACAAATAAAGAGATGCGTAAGACAAGGAAAGGGGAAAGGGTCGCAGATCCCCCCCACCCTCCCCAACCCACCATCCTCTGAGAACCTCCTTGTGTTCAGCTATCCGAAAGCTCCCTGAGCACTGTCCTTTTGGGTTTTTATGGAGGCTTCAAAGAATCTAGGTGATCTAGAATTCAGCTGAGTTGGCTACAATCCTTTTGGCTCTAGGTCTGACCATATCAGAAGTGTTCATATCCTTCTTTGGATTGGTTTCATAGGTCCAACTCTGTCCTAAATAAGTAGGATACAGTAGCTTTAAAGACCACAAGTTCCAATTAGGTTCAGGGAAGTTAATCAACTTTCTAAAGTTGTTCACAGATTTTTATAGATGTTTCGAGAGAGAAAGTTCATAGCATTTATTGAATTCTCAAAGAGCTAAAGAATGGCTTACCTATGGAAAAATACGTACCACTATAAGCCTAATCCTATTTCCATCCCTAGGATAATTTTAGGGTCAGAACTTACAGCCAAGACAATCTAAATATTTCAAATTACCTTTGGGGAGAGATTGTTGTGCTTTCTCTCCACTTAAATTTACCTTAAAATTCTAATAACTCCATATATTCTTCGAGAGCAACTTTTAGTTTCAGTTGCCAGTCACCTGTTTGTGATAATATAACAAAATGTTGGAATGTAGGCTTATAGGGGTATACTCTGATTTCATTTGCATTAATCTGCAAATGCATACAGTAGTGAATGTTACTTATACCTAAAATGGCTTTTGAATGTACTGAAACTTCTAGTTACAGAGTCATAATCATTATTTGTGCCCTTAATTTAAGGATTCTCAAGAATTTGCATAAATGGACACCCAATACAATAGAATATGTTTCTTATCATTATTCATCATGATAAGTGTTTATGTAAAAATGTGAATTATGAAATAAAATAAATGATCAGGTGATTGCTAGAATTTGATAGTATAACCACCTGGGTTATATAACTTTTAATGTCTCTATCAGTTATATACAATATCAGTCTTTACATCACCATCTGGAATGTTAAAAAAAAAAAAACCCAACTGCTTTATGTTTGGGGTGGAGTAACGAAAGTAAATAACCACTTACAGTAATGTGTGTTAAAATTTATATTCAATAATTATAAATTTATGCTTACATCATTAAATCTATCTTTAATGTCATTACCACTTTCAATCCAAAGTCCAGAATACACATTTAAAGTATTTTTAGTCAATAACTGTTGTTAACTATTGAACTTAATGGAGTTAAATCTGTTTGTTCAAAGACTACATAGGCCCCGAAGAGATCCACAGTAATGGTCAGTTGAAATATCTTATTGGGTTCATTAATGCATGAATGGCTGACATTTCAGTTTTTTTATGTTTCTATTTTTTATTTTTTGTTAAGCTAGCAGTGTTATCTTCATCTTATACAATTTCTTTATTCATTGTGTTGCATTTTTCATGTTGCACCCTTGAACTCATATGTATAACATGTCATGCAAAAAACAACTTTTAGAAAAAAAAAATGTTACACACATTTATGTGTCAGAAGATGATGGTGAGTAGTACTGGATTAGCCATTGTCAGTCATACCTTAAATTTCCACAACTCTTCTTGTAAGGCTGGGTTTTTAAAATCAACATTTTTAATATTGACATAGTGTTTTATAATGTTCTGGACTTTCTTTAATTGTCTGTTTTTCTTCTCCTTACAGTTTGTAGATAAAGTTGGAGAAAGCAACAATATGGTATAACAACAAGTGAATTTGAAGACTCATTTAAAATATTGTGTTATTTATAAAGTCATTTGAAGAATATTCAGCACAAAATTAAATTACATGAAGTAGCTTGTAATGTTCTTTACAGGAGTTCAAAACGTATAGCCTACAAAGTACCAGCAGCAAAATAGCAAAGAAGCAATGAAAACAGGCTTCTACTCAAGTGAACTAAGAAGTCAGCAAGCAAACTGAGAGAGATGAAATCCATGTTGTGATGCTTATGAAACTCTTGAAGGCTATTGTATTGTTTTTCCACAATGTGCGAAACTCAGCCATCCTTAGAGAACTGTGGTGCCTGTTTCTTTTCCTTTTCTTTTGAAAGCTCAGGAGCATCCATAGGCATTTGCTTTTTAGAAATGTCCACTGCAATGGCAAAAATATTTCCAGTTGCACTGTATCTCTGGAAGTGATGCATGAATTCGATTGGATTATGTCATTTTAATGTATTAAAACCAAGGAAACCCCATTTTTGATGTATGGATTACTTTTTTTTTTGTAAACATGGTTAAAATAAAACTTTCGTGGTTCTACTGAACTCAGTATTTCAATGCCAGGTGAAAATCTGAACTAGATATTCTTTGGTGGCATATTCAAAGGTCATTCTTTACTAACTTTAGTTCCCAAATTATAACTAAGTTTGGTCAGCAACATACTCCAGAAATTCTCATACTTCTTGGGAGTCTGCCCTCCTAAGTATCTGTTTGTATCATTCATTACATGTAAGTATTTAACAAAAAAGCATTCTTGACCATGAATGAAGTAGTTTATTTCGTAGCTTGTTTCACTGAATAGTCTTGTTGGAGATACTAAATGATGCAAACCAAATGGATGTTTTCCATGTCATGATGTAATTTTTCTTTCTTTTTTTTTAATTTTAGTGGCTTATTATTTTGTTTTTCATAAATTAAAATAACTTTTGATAATGTTTACTTTAAGACATTAACATGTTAAAAGGTTAAACTTATGGCTATTTTTAAAGGGCTATTCATTTAATCTGAGTTTCCCTTATTTTCAGCTTTTTCCTTTTAAGCATGACATATCCTTCATATGATCACTCGAGTTAATTAGAAAATACATGAGTTCACATGCTAAAGTTATTTCACTGTAATTAAACTGGCTATAGTTTCTTAAGAACATGACACTAAAAAAAAAATGTGTTCTTTTTTCCACCATTACTGATTATTAGACAGTAGGAAATAGCTGTTTTCTTTAGTTTTACAAGATGTGACAGCTTTAGTGATAAATGTAGGGAAACATTTCAACAGCGATAGTACTATTTGTTTTACCACTGATTGCACTGTTTCCTTTTTTTAACAGTTGCAAAGCTTTTTAATGCATAAAAGTATAATTGAAATGTGTGGTATTTATTTACAAACATGTCTACAAAAATAGATTACAGCTTATTTTATTTGTAGTTAAATCTCTTGATACACAGAGAACTCCCAGTCTTGCTCATCTAAATAAGGAAAGACTTTGGTGTATAGTGTAATGGTTTAGTCTTGAGGATTACTGACATTTTTGGTACTTAGATTTGACTTATGATGTGTCTGTGAAAATGCGGTAATGACAAATGGAGACTCCTACCTCAGTAGTTAATGGAATAATAAGAGCCTACTGTTGTGTCTAATGTTCTTCAAAAAAGTAATATCCTCACTTGGAGAGTGTCAAATACATACTTTGAGGATTGACTTATATAAGGTGCCCTGTAGAACTCTGTTACACATATTTTCGACCCATATTATTTACAATGTCTTGATAATGCTACCTTTTTAGAGCAAGAATAGTATCTGCTAATGTAAGGGACATCTGTATTTAACTCCTTTGTAGACATGAATTTCTATCAAAATGTTCTTTGCACTGTAACAGAGATTCCTTTTTTCAACAATCTTAATTCAAAAGCATTAGTAGACTTGAAAGGGTTTGATAATCTCCCAGTCCTTAGTAAGATTGAGAGGCTGGAGCAGTTTTCAGTTTTAAATGAGTCTGCGGTTAATATCAAATGTGAGTTTGGGACTGCCTGGCAGCACTTATATTTCTTATTCAGAACCCTTGATGAGACTATTTTTAAACCTACTAGTCTTCTGATGGAAAGCACTATACATCCTATTGTTTCTTTCTTTCCAAAATCAGCCTTCTGTCTGTAACAAAAATGTACTTTATAGAGATGGAGGAAAAGGTCTAATACTACGTAGCCTTAAGTGTTTCTGTCATTGTTCAAGTGTATTTTCTGTAACAGAAACATATTTGGAGTGTTTTTCTTTTCCCCTTATAAATTGTAATTCCTGAAATACTGCTGCTTTAAAAAGTCTCACTGTCAGATTATATTATCTAACAATTGAATATTGTAAATATACTTGTCTTACCTCTCAATAAAAGGGTACTTTTCTATTAATTGGTGTTCAAGTATATCTGTGTTACGAAGTTCTAAAAGCTAGCATTGTGAAATGACCTCATTTTTTAAAAATTAACCTTATATGCAATTTTTTCTTATTTATCAAATGATCTTCACATCTTTCATTTCCAAATTGTTGAAATGTACTAATGGATACAAATAGACTTCAAGTAAGCAAAAACATTCTTAATTTTGAAAACTAAAATAAAAGAAAGTCACTTACCTTGGGCAATATGCTATTTTTTAAAAATCAGACTCTTAAGTTTGTATATTATGTTATTCAATAGACATTTTCTGAGTACCCCTTGAATAATAAAAGTCCTGTGTTGAATGTGGGAGACTGAGGAGAACAAGATGTGCCATATGCTCATTAATTGTTTACAATGTTAACATTGCTTGTAAATTCTTAGCCATGTCTCCAAACAACTTGTCCTGACTTATACTGCAAACAAATGGTGGTAGAAGAATTTGTGGTGTAAACACCCCAACCTCTTATTTTTCTCCCAGTCAAGAGTTGCTGAAACTATCCAACCTTCAGCTGTGTTTCTTTGTGGCGGAGGGAAGAGAATTGTTTTTAATGTAGGCCTAGGGATTTAAAACTGTCACTGCTATTTGTGTTGTCCAGAAGCCTGCTACAGAATTTGTATTGCCACAGGCAGTTGGGACAGTTTTCTGAAAGCTGCTATGATTGCTACCATTAATTGCAAAATTTAAAAAGTGGTCAGGGAATTTAGAAATCAGAGAATTTTTCTCAGAATGGAAAGGATCTTAAGTCTTTGTCACCTAAATAAGACCACAACACCTGCAGTGTTTTGACTGTAAATTTTATTAAGGCCAAAAAAAACCACTGGCCAAGTCTACCACTTAAAATACCCAGTAAGTATTTGTTGAATTCACAAATTAAGCTTCAAATCCAGACTCTTGTTGGGTGAACGGGAAGTCTTGAATCTGTTGTTAAATATCCAGCTTATCTCTCTAATCTTGACCTGGGCCAAAAGGCCCCAACCTCAGTTCTTCTGTTACCTGTATCCATGTAGGAGATTGGACACCAGCAGCATGTCCGAAATTCTTCATTGATTAATGTGTTTCCATGACCTTCGCTTTACTCAGTTCTCAAGGCCTGATTAAAATGTCACTGCTATTATATCTTTCCTGACCAGTTAGGCCCAAACAGCTGTCCTTCCTTGTCCTCTCATATAACTTTCCACTTGCTTTGTATTGATTTGGTTATGGAAAAGATTCTTGAGGTTCGAAATCTCCTCTTACATTTGTATCTCCAGTAAATGTTGGTTTAATGAGTGAAAGTTCATTCTGCCAACTCTTCTGTGCTGGCCCCACTGATCACTTCTGTTTGTTTGTTTGTTTGTTTTGTTTGTTTTGAGATGGAGTCTTGCTTTTGTCACCCAGGCTGGAGTGCAGTGGCATGATCTTAGCTCACTGCAGCCTCCACCTCCTGGGTTCAAGCAATTCTCCTGCCTCAGCCTCCCGAGTAGCTGGGATTACATATGCCCGCCACCACACCTGGCTAATTTTTGTGTTTTTAGTAGAGACGGAGTTTTGCCATGTTAGCCAGGCTGGTCTGAAACTCCTGACCTTGTGATCTGCACACCTTTGCCTCCCAAAGTGCTAGGCTGGGATTACAGGCTTGAACCACTGCACCCAGACTGATCACTTCTAATATATTGAAATCAGCCTCTCTCAGCCATAAAACTGAATCTAATGATCTGGCCCCTGCAGAAGTCTCTACCTTTCTGCTTCACATTCCTTAGGACTGTACTGTACCCAGTAGCTCATCAATGGAGAGAGGGATCATAGATGAAAGAAAGACCGTGCCTACAGATTGGCTGCCCTTCTTCACTAGAAAAGGGAGGCTGCTGGGGAAACCAGAAGCTGCTCCTGAAGTTTTGAGGCTGGTGTGAATCACTGATTCTCGGTTTTCCATTCTTTCCAATATGAAATGAAGAGTTTCTTGGGAGTTTTTTGTCGTTGGAGCTGGTGTTGTGAAGCAGAATTATCCCAAAGAGAAAATGAAATTTATTCCTTAAGTGACGAAAGCCAGAAATAATACCCTATGGCAAGAGGGATCAGTTGCATGACAGTCTTTTATATATATGAAATAATGCTGGTAATAATGGGTAATTGAATCCCTGAAGAAGACTCTTCTGATGTGATGTGATCCTGTGAGGTGACTCTGAGTTCTGTGGCGGTATAACGACCAGTCTTGCTGCTGAAACACTAACTCTACCATTTAGTGTCAAGTCAAACTCTCTGAGTATGCCCCTAAGTGAAACTCAGGATCTACTGCATGAATTTGGTATGAAAATTGAATGTAACAATGGATGTCAGAGGGCTTTCTCAAATTTAAAGTGTTATGTTTATACCATGTATTATTGTCCTGAGAGTATTTCTGGCCCAGTGATACAGATTAGAAGTAGGACAACTGACTATCCCATCTTCCTATTAATAATGACACCTGGCAACACTTGGTATTCAACCTCATTCACGTTACAGGAATATGGGACCATTCTTCACATTTCTGAGCTACCAATGTTTATAAGGCTCAACATTTCCAAAAAGCTATCAGTATTAGTGTTTTCTTGTTTGCATCTTGATCCAAGACCTTTTTGCTATATTTGTCCTCTGTCTTTGTGCTGCTCCTACATAATATACACAATTAGCAGCCATGTCTTATGAATTATCCTGTAGTAATGGTGGCTGTATATTAATTCATATTCACCATTCTGTCATTTTGGAAATGAATGGTAAAACATTTTAATCCAGAAGATAGTATGAAATTGGTGAACTTGAGTCTTCCCTGCTTCACTTCTATCTACCCCCAACTCCCTAAATAGTACTTATCTTAACTCTCCTCAGAAAACCGGTATCTTCATATTTTCTCTTTCCTCTCCCTATCTGTAGTTCTGGAGAAAGGATCTGAAATAGTCTGTAAACAAAGAATTGCAATATCTGCTTCAGGGTGTGAGTTCATTGGGAATCAAAGCCTTAAGTAAAAGAAAGCCTGGGTTAAAACTTTGGCCAATTTGCCAGGCCCGGTGGCTCACGCCTGAATCCCAGCACTTTGGGAGGCCAAGACGGGCGGATCACGAGATCAGGAAATCGAGACCATCCTGGCTAACACGGTGAAACCCCGTCTCTACTAAAAAAAAAAAAACAAAAAATTAGCTGGGCGTGGTAACGGGCGCCTGTAGTCCCAGCTACTCGGGAGGCTGAGGCAGGAGAATGGCGTGAACCCGGGAGGCGGAGCTTGCAGTGAGCCGAAATTGAGCCATTGCACTCCAGCCTGGGCGACAAAGTGAGACTCTGTCTCAAAAAAGAAAAAAAAAAAAACTTTGGCCAATTAATGGGAAGTTTTATTTTGGCTAGCAGGCCTTCTTAATGCCCCTAAAGCCCCTCTTAAAACTGGTAACCCTTTGGGGAAATGACTTCTTTCATCTGATTATGGGACAACTGGCCTAAGGGACTGAATGGAAGCCCTATAAAAGATTGAACTCACGTCTTTATTCATGCCATCCAACCCAAATTCTCTCTATTCTGTCATCAAAAAGTAATTTAGGCATTTTGTATCATAATAGCCATATTGTTCAGATAACCTTATCCAAGATAGCAGCTGTTTTCCTTGTGAACACAATAATCACTGACCTTGAAAGAATGTCATTTAAACAGTGACAGGTGATCATTTGTTAAATAGGGTCTGGGTACTCTACAGAGAGCTACGAGAATCCAGGTAACAGTGACAAATTCAAAACAGTCTTCATTGAATGTGCCTTTAAAAAAGGCTTAAAAGACCATTTGTTCAACATCTACTGCCTGGTCATACTGTCAGGAGAATAAAATTCAACGGCTTTACCTATCTTGGTTTTTTCTCGTTGTTTGTTTTGTTTTGTTTTATACCAAATATTTTAACTTAACCCATGTCTGGTTTTGGACCTGTAAAAATCTTAAAAGCTTTGAGACTTAACAAAAACATTCTACTGGGGTTCAGTGCCCTTTGGAAATTCTTTTAGAAGTAATACATTCTAGCATGTTACTCTTGGTAAGACTGCAATATTGATAATATGTCAAAAACATTCCCTTCTTTTGTGCACATTAAACTGAAAATGGCAGCTTTGACGTAAGACATCTGCTTGTGAATTCATTAGCTAAACTATTATCAGCAAAGTACATTTATTTATTTCTTCTTAAAATTGTAAGTTCAAACCACATTTTATTGGTGATTCACTGTCCTGCTCCTCTTCCCAAAACTTTTGTGTTTTGGGTACGGAAAGGCATTTTACTTATTTTTCAGGTAACCTAGTAATCAGGTTTCACGTGTGACTATTTAAAATATAAACACAGCATATTTCACTTCTTTTATTGCTCTTTTTTGAAGGAAATTGCTACAATCCTTAGAAATGAAAATCCTAAAATCTCACATTTGAAGCATTATTAAAATAGCATCCAGATAACCTTTTAGTCAGTTTTTATCTTTCTCCTCTCCTATGACAGTGGAAATAGAACATTACACTAATGCCTCTGGTTTTTTCCTGCTTTACTTTTTTCCTTGAAGACAGTAAAGAGTTCTCAAATTTCTACTCACATACTACTTCCTATATTCCATTCTCATTTAGTAACCAAACCTCAGTTTTCCTGTCTGCATATGACTGTCAAGTCTAAATATCGGCGCCCGAACTCCAATCTCTTTTCCAAGTTATTTGCAGGTAGATAGCATCAGCCCTTTAAACTTCAACCCCAAATGAAACTTACCAGTTCTCTCCTCAGAGTCCCTGCTATTTCTGTGTCTAGCCATTCTTCCAGCCACACAAACTCTGAGGTTTAGTTTTCAGCACTTCTTATACTCCTAAATCTTTGTTACTCAAAATGTCCAAGGGTCAATAACATCTATCACCATCACCTGGGAGTTTATTAGAAATGCAGAATTTTGGGCCTCACTCCAGGTCTACTGAATCAGAATCTGCATTTTAACAAATTTCCAGGTGATTCCCATGCACACTAATACATGAAAACCACTGCCCTGACTGAGAAGGAATTGTATGACCTAAATGTTTGTGTCCTACCAAAATTCATATGTTAAAATTCTAAACCTCAGTGTGATGGTAGAGCCTTTGCAAGATGACTAGGTCATAAGGGTGGAGCCCTCATAAACGGGATCAATGTCCTTATAAAAACATTCCAAGTAGTTTGTTTTCCCCTCCCACCCATGTAAGAACACAGCAGAGAAGACAACAGTCTGCAGCCCAGTAAAGGGCCCTCACCAGAACCCAACCATGCTGGCTGGACTTTGATCTCGGACTTCCTTGAGTAAGGAATTTTCATTGTTTATAAGCTACCCAGTTTGTTGTATTTTGCTATAGCAGCCTGAATGGACTAAGACAGCGACCACCTCTTCCTTTCATGGTAACTTAGTATGTGGTTGATACTCAGGTCCTTGTTCAATATCTGTCTGTGTCTACAGATCTTTTAACTGAATATTGATACACTTTGAATCCTCTTGCCTTCTAAGAATTTCCTTTTGCTATTATCTTCCCTTTCTTCTACATCATGAATTTCTCCTTCACTACTGATCATCCCCATCAATATACATGTCTTACAAATGGTTTCTTAGTTTTCACATCAACAGAAACCAACAAACATGGTTGATTTGAGCAAAACAAAGATTTTATTAAAAGGACACTGCAGCTGACATCACCACTGCTGGAGCACTGGATGCTGGAACTTGCCACTAGCACTGTAGCTAAGACTACTCCAGAAACTCAATATTACTACAACCCCCACTTCACCCGAGCACTTCCTCCATCTGGGCATGAGATTCTCCATCTGAGCATGCTCATCTGATTGGTGAAGCCCATGTCATATGCCCACATTCTCCCTGATAGGGAGGCGAGAAAAGTGACTATCTGGCATTTTCAGTTTGTACAATAGAAGAAACACTCTGCCTCCCAACAAGATTCATAATTTCACAATTCGTAATTCAGATAATTTTAGGAATTGCCTAGAAATGAGAGGTTTCAGATGTTACCTTAAGCCCAAAAAGTATAACAAATCTTCTATCTTATCTTTAAAAAAGAAAAAAAAAAAGATTTCACAGGCCAAGGGTGCCTATAATCCCAGAGGTTTGGGAGGCTGAAGTGGGAGGACTACTTGAGGCCAGGAGTTTCAGCCCAGCCTGAATAACGTAGTGAGAGCTTGTCTTTAAAATAACAATGACACTAATAATAACAGTAAAAAAAATTTCTCGTTTTTTCTTTTCCCTCTTTCATGACATCTCTTAAAGAGATGGTTTATTCTTGGCTTTAATTTATCATATCTTATTCACTATTCAACTGACTCCAATCTTGCTTCTATCCTCAAAAGCATCATATTCCTAATCCAGTGGATATTTCTTGGAGCTCATGTTGCTTGACCTCCCAGTACTACTGGATCTTCACTTGGCTTCCATGGCATCAGGGTCCCCTGGAATTTCTTTCTTTCTGACTCTACCTCAACCTCCTTTTCTGGTTCTTCCTCTGTTCATTCTCTGTGCGTTTGTTTCCATAGCTCTGTCCCTGATCCTCTTTTTTTTTTTTTTTCCTTCCTGCTCCTCTTCTTTAGTCCCATTCACTCCCTAAGTGTTGTGTTTAATCTCATCCCTTTACTGGTTTTAAAATGCATAGAATTCTTAAAATTCTTAAATTAATCACTTCTGCTCCCCTCCCCCCCAAAAATCTGTAGGCTGGTGACCTCTTTACTGACCTCTATCGAGTTTTGTATTTCCAACCTCCTATTTTGTACTTGTACTTGGATATTTTTAATATACATTTTAATTTTAATACGCCTATATGGCAAGTGTTAATTTCCCCCTCTTAACTGGCTTAATTTCAGTAAATTACATCGTAATTTACCCACAGTTTTATCCATAAACCTAAGAATCATCCTTGATTTATTTTTTCTCACACTCTCAAATCCCTTTTATATACAAGGTCTATATTTTCTACCTCCACAACATGTATTCCAAATTCATTTACAGCTCTTCTTTCCCTGTGTGTACCATCCCAGTGTGAGCCATCATCATCTTTTGCTTCTAATCATATTTCCACATCAACCAGCCCATTTCTTCTTCTCCAATCTCATTTCAAAGCACCTCCCCTGTCACCCACACAACTCTGCCTACATTGGCCTCTTTCCTAGTCCCCAAGCAAGACATACTCTTTGCTGTCTATATATTTTGCTTTTCTTTCTTCTATTGAGAATGCCTGGAATACTAATTTCTGCCCCAGCTTTTCCCATTACTTCACCTTATCCTTCAAGACTACCCTCTGTTTTTAACCTTCCCTAAAGTAGCCCACCACTTATCCTATCACCTCACCTTGCTTACTTTTACTTAACGATTTAAAACATTCTGTAGTTACAGTAGTCCCTGCTTATCTGCGGTTTCACTTTCCATGGTTTCAGTTACCCATGGTCAACTACAGTCTGAAAATATTAAATGGGAAATTCCAGAATTCATAAGTTTTAAATTGTGAGTTTTAAATCTGAGCAGGGTGTTGAAATCTTTCACTGTCCAGCTCCAGCTCACCCAAGACACGAACCATCTTTTTGTCCAGCATGTCCATATGTAAACACTACTCTCCTATTAATCAATTAGTAGCCATCTTGGTGAACAGATAAAAAAAAAAAGCATAGCATACATAAGGCATATACATATTAGTGGTTTCAGACATCCACTGTGGGTCTTGAAACATGCCCCCCGCCACACACACACACACACACTTATGATTAAGGGGTAACTACTGTGTCTTATTTATCTATTCATCAGTTTACTGTGTACCTTAACTAGTAGGTAACTTTGATTAAAGAAGAGACCATGTCTTTTCAGTGCATGGCTGTGTCCCTTGAAATAAAAGGATTGTGTGTCTCATAGTAGGCATTCAATAAATATTTGCTAAACAACAGAATGAATTGATAATTAAGTGAATGACTGATGTCAAATTCCATTGAGATTCCCAAACCTTTTCATACATCTTTAGCCATCAGTGATAGACTGATAGCTAGTTACCCAAGACGAGTTTTCTTACTTATTCTTTCACTTTTGATGCTGCCTTGGACTATTGATTGTTTTCATTAATAATAATAATAACACACTACTTTGGGTAGCTAGTAGGAAAAGCAAGGGCAATGATGCTGACACATTCTGAATGTCTCCTGGATGATGCAATCAGTATTTAAACAAATAATTTCTGCCCATCAATCATTCCTCTACTTCCTGCAATGAAGCTCTCTGGAGGAGTCATCAGATTCTCAATCTTGCTTGAAGACTGACAAGATGTCCCTGTGGACTCCCAAACATACTCCAGATGGGGAGGGGTCCTTAACACCAAGATTTTAAAAGCTCCAGTTTCAGAGCAAGAGTGGAAAACTCACAGGTAAAGTTATAGTAATTTCAGGGTTCTGAAAAGACGCAGAACATGAAGGTAAGTAAAGACTTTATTCACTTGAGACTTCTTAGCTATTCTTTAAAATGCTTTATAGCATTTTACCTATTTCATGTTTAATAAGTATTTTAGAGTTTAAAGGATATTTGAATGATATGCCTTTAGAATAACAGAATCATTTGATTTTACTAAGAAAATAATTCACGTCTTATTCTTCATTTGGGTGAAGTAACACGAATAATATGTTTCTAAATACGTTTTTTCAAGTGAACTCTTTGTGAATTAACTGGAAGGTAGAAGGGAAACACCTCCAGAAAACTGAGTATTAAAACAGAATATTGCGAGAAGTAAGCGGTTTGTAACTGTCCAGGCGTCAAGGAAGGAAGCACAAGATCCTATTGGCACAGAAATGACCCTTTCTGGTTGATCGCTTTATACAGGTACTCAGAAGTCTGGCAGCAACAATCTTGGCTCTTTTCCTGGTGTTTTTTTTCCTGGGAAACTCCAGCTGCGCTCCGCAGGTAATCAAATGCAAAATAAAATTTTTTTTTAAATGCGCACTCTGTGTCCACTCTGCTCTTTCTTTCTTCCTTCTTGTTTTATTATCTTCTTTTTTATTTTGCTGTAATAGAGGACTGAGCTGCAATGTTTTATTAACTGCTCTTCCATTCTCCCGGGTTATAGAGACCGTTGGAGAGAAGGAACTGGACTCCTCAAGCTATGCTCTACCTGAAAGGGGCACGTAAGTTCCAAATATTTTGCTCTTCCTACAATAATGGAAGACCCTTAGGAGTCATGAACAGATAGATGGAGAGTTATGGAGAGAGAATAATGTCGAGTTTATTCCCTTAAATCATCGAGGCCATCAAAGAGAACGGTAGGTGAGGGAGGGGTAGGAGAGGGGAAGAGTCCTTGATTATTGGAAATCCTCCATCCTTATTAGAAATTCTCCATCCCAAACTGGAGGGTTGCTTGTCTTGGTCCAAATGAGAACTCTGGGGTTGCCTGGGAAATACCGCACTAACCCGGCGTCCGGTCAGGCGCGGGGCTTTGCTCCAGGTCTCCAGGGCGCCTGGCTCACCCCGGCGTTGCGCTGGGAGAGCTGGAAACTCGGCAGCCCCTCGCGACCCTAACCTGGAGCAACCTGCCTCCTCCCCAGGCCCGGGGACTGCGCTGTGCCGGGAGGAGCTGAGGTTTAAGCCCGGGTTGTCTCGGGCCGGGCGGGCGCTGAGCCCCGGGTCTCGCTTTTGCAGAGGGTCGCCGCTTCATCTCCGACCAGAGCCGGAGGAAGGACCTCTCCGATCGGCCACTGCCGGGTGAGTGACCGAGGTGTCAGGGCGCTAGTCCTGCGCTTTTGAAATAGGATGGGGCGGGCAGGGCTTGCTCCGCGGTGGTGCCTACAGAAAGCTTCTCCTCACCGGAAAGACGCGGCTCTGATGCGCCCTCAGATACAGTCTGCCCAAGGGCAGCCCAGGTTAGCAGCACCGGCTGGAGGCCGAGCACCGGAGCTGGGAGCTCGCGCGTCCAGCCTGCGCCAATGCTGGCAAGGGCGGCCGAGGCTGGCGCTGCGGCTCCCCAAGCTTTATTGGCTTGCGGCTGTTCAGCCAACCCTCTGGCCGCCAGGGTGTGCAGAAGTCGCCAGGGAGTTAGGGCCTGAGGTTCAGCTCAGAGGGGTATGGCGAGATTGGAAGAACTATGCAAATGCTTCTAGAAATGTATCTGCGTGTTTATGCAGGAACTTTACTCAGCCTCCTCTTAAACGCTGTTAGTACTAAAAAAGGAACTTACCTAGGAACTTCAAATGTATGCTTCTGTCATACTAGAAAGAACTATCAAACGTTCAAAATCAAAAGACTAACATGCGGGCAGTTAAGGATGGGACCAGGGATTATTCTTTTCCATGCTAAACCTTTCCATCGTATTGTTTTAAAAAATAACAGTACAATTCGATAAAATTGTAAAGATTGAAATGCTAAAATTAAAAAGTATACTTACTTGGAAAAATACCAAATACCGCTGTTGAACACATAGCAGGTGCTTAAATTTTTGTTTAGGCTCTTCAAACATGCTGTGTAATTGAGCTTATTTATCTTATGTGGGTAAGATTTGTTTCTCAACTTCAGTTGCTCCAAATTAGAAATCATGTTTGGTGCTGAATCAGAACAATTTGTCTTTTTTCAACTTAGATTAGAAATAACTTTGAATTCTTAGCAGATACTCCTTCAGTCAAATAATTACTTTATATTTGGACGAAAAGGTAAATTATTATCTAAACTTCTCTTTGGCATATAGTTTAAAATTCTCTTCCATACCCCGTTTGTAAACTTGACATAACCAATTGTAAGTCATTTCCAAGGCAAGTGTGACATGTTTCCATTTATAAAAAATTAGTCTTCTGTGTAAGTAGTCCTTTGTTGAAGGCTCAAAATCTATTTCATAGAGGTTTTTCTGGTATTGCTGCATGTTAGAATAGGACTTATCTACATGAATATATAAATGCTAACAGAATCTGTATACATTTTTGTTTCTCCAGAAAAACGAAGCCCAAATCCCCGACTACTACCTATTCCAGAGGCAGCAACCATCTTACTGGCGTCCCTTCAGAAATCACCAGAAGGTACTAGCATACTGACCTATTTCACCTGCCTAACAGAACAGCTTTGCTTACTTTTGGGATTCTGTGCTGAGTGCAACACTCCTCTCCCAGAATTTCTTGGCCTTAGGCCCAGAGATTCAATTCTGTGCTGCTTGAGTGAGGCCCAAGAATCTCTGTCCTTAAGCAATTCTTCCACATTATTCTGATGATTGGTCAGGTTTGAAAACAACAGGAACTTCAGAGCCAGTTAATAAAAGTTGAAATCATGAGAATGGAGATACCTTCTAGGGCTTAGATGTAGTGGGAAAAGGGAAGACAATAAAACACCCAAAAATCAAGGCAAATGGGGAAAATAGTACCAGTGAAGGGACATTAAAAGGAGCAAGCAGAAAGATGAGAAAAATCAGAATAAGAGAGTATCCCAGAATTCATTCGGTAGTTGATGCTACTGATCACTGTCCTCTTGAAACTTTCTAAGGATGGAAACTATCAGAATGGTTACTATAGCAGAATGTTTACTAAGAATACAGAACTCAGGGGACATTAAACAGTGTGTCACGGGACTTCCTCACACCTCCTGCTCAGTGACACAGCTTGCTGCTGCTATGCCATATCTGAAACCTTGTTTACAGAATGTGATACAAGAAAGTAAACTGCAAAGTTAAGAGCAAGCAGGTCTGAGGCTCTGGAGAGCTGGCATGACCCTCAGAACTCTAGCAGTGGAAAGTTGTGAAATAGTTGAATAATGGGTAAAGGATGCTATATCCAAAGTATTCTTTTTAAAACCCAAGATGTGGAACCCCGCGATTTTTGAAGTCAGTATGAAAAGAGCTCTGATGGAGATTGGTAGATAGTGACGTTTTAGATTTGATCGTTGGGAAAATGTGCAGAGCAGAAAGGAAAGTGACCTATAATGGACAAAGGAGAGCTAATTTTAAAGAGGAGAAGTATCTTCATTAGCAATTTGAGGAAAGGATGTGATTATAAGGTCCCCATCTCAAGTCTTTTTTGGAAAATAAATACGTATTTTTTTAATTATTGAAGTTTTCTAAGTGGATTGTCTCTGAAGATGAAATAACTAATTTTATTAGTCTAAATTTATTAGTCTAAATTTATAGAAAAGTTGTTGATTCCCATATGATAAATTAATCACTAGTCTTCTTTAGTATTTTTATTCTATACTCCCTCAATATTATTTAGAAAGCTCTTATTTAGCGAATTATGGTTTCAGTGGAATTTATACAGGGATGCGGTTCTGGTTTTGTTTTGTTTTGTTTTGTTTTCTTCCTTCCCTTTAAAGAGAAACCCATTTTCTGCAATGGTTTAAAGTGTGCTAGAAATTCAGGTTAAGATGTAACCCAAACATTCAAATTATATTGCAACTAACTGAAAGGTGATCTTAGAAGAAATTAGATGCACTTTGCCCCTGGTCACTCCTTCTCCCTACCTTATTGTAACATTTAGTCATTCTATCCTATTTTTAGAGTCCCAGGAACCTGCTATTGTCTAACTCTTCAAGTATCCCCACCTCAGATGTGATAACTCATGCTCTAAAGTTTCGCCATCCCACACAGCAAACGAGTGCCTCTTCTTTTTGTCTCATTTCCTCCCCAGAACTCTAGCTCCCCTAATAAAAGAACATTTGCAAATGTGTTCCCATGTCATCTTTCCTGAGTAAGATCCATTTTAACAGGAAATATAAAGAGACAGTCCTTTGATGCAAATGAATTATTTTAATGGTGGATATTTTAGACATAAGTCAATTTGTGAGAGCAAGACACATGGCTCTTGGAGATTTTTACCAGACATACCATACTGTAGTTTCAGTCATTATAGAGGTTCAGATATAAAAT
This sequence comes from Colobus angolensis palliatus, assembly GCF_000951035.1. Taxonomy (NCBI): domain Eukaryota; kingdom Metazoa; phylum Chordata; class Mammalia; order Primates; family Cercopithecidae; genus Colobus; species Colobus angolensis. Next base: position 17,451,501 of record NW_012112030.1, read on the forward strand.
ATGAATTCCCCAATGTGTCCCAAGCTGAGAAGAAAAGATTTTAAACTGAACAAATCAAAACCCATACTGTTTAAATTTTCAGTAGCAGAGTCCATGAATTAACATAGCTTAGAAGGCTAAGTGTTTATTTCCTGAGATTCTCTTTGTCTTACCTTTTCCTCTACTAAAACACAGAGTGTATATTTATTTTAAACATTTTTTTTTCTTACAGATGAAGAAAAAAACTTTGATCAGACCAGATTCCTGGAAGATAGTCTGTTTAACTGGTGAAAATATACTAGATTATGTTTAATTATAGTTCTATTCTCTTTGAAAACATGAACCATGTGTATAAAACCTTTGGACCCTTTTATTCCATTTGTAATCTTAACAACACACACAGATAGTTTTATTCTTTTAGAAACAAAATGTGTATACATGCTTAGCTGAGAACATCATCTTCTTTCATTGCTTCAGGTCCTGTTTAGATGACCAAAAATGTTTTTAGATCACCTTGTGTCTTACTCTTGAGTTTCTTAGAATATTTATAATTATAAGGTTGAAGACTAAAATGTTCTTTCCTTTTAATTATAGCCAGTACCTGTCTTGATCTTAGTTGTTGTTGCTGTTGTTGTTTTCATTCTGTTACCCACTTGCATTTTGTTTTCACTCAACAGAAATTCTCCTTCTGTTTTCCTTTTATCCCATCTCCAAGGAGGTGGGAGGAAGGCAAGAAACGTGGCAGGATGGGAAATAGGAGAGTATGACTCTTATAACTCATCCAGGAGTGATCAATTAAGAAGATAAATTGGATGACTGGGGAGAAGCCCTGTGACAGGAACACTTCAGTGTGGTTGCTGAGAGGAGACAGTCATTGAGGTAGAAGGTTTGCCAAAGATGTAGAGCTTGGAGCTCCCTTTGTGCTCTTTGGGAATTACCTTGCATTCAGTTTAGAAACATGGATCTAAAAGTTACTGGGAAATAAGCAGATGGAGACACACTCTGTTGTTTATGTATTGGAAGAAGGGAACAAGCCAGTTTTGTTAGAGGTAACTCATTTTCCATGACCAAACAGACTCAACAGATTCAAGTACTAAGCTTACTCTAATTGACTAGACTCTAGGTTTTATTTGACATCATAGCATTACAGAAATCACTCTGATAACATAAGTGCACAGTAATATGCCTGATCTTCTCCTTTTTAAAAGCCAACTTGAGTTCAGTACTATCTGAATACATCCATGCACACATACACACACACACATACACACATACTCCTGTGGCAAACATAATAATGTATTTATTTAGAATTATAATATGACCATCATGTTTTTTTTTTACCTAATCAGAGTTGTTATTGACAAATGTCATAAGTGGAAAGCATTGTTAATTCTTATTGTCATCAGTATTTACCATTATTTAGTAGCTCAAGAATATCTTTATGTGAATATCTCTGTAACTTGGAATTGCAATTTAACTGTGTTAAGTCATCAGAACTCTGCTTATAAGATTTATCTGTATCTTGTTTCATGATTTCATAATGAAACTAAATTCAAGTTAATGTAATGTTGATCTCTGTCAAAAAATAACTTGTGAGCATTAAAATATCTGTAGAGCATTATAATAGGCACCTGTCATTAATTATGACTTGATTTGAAAGTAGACTTACTAGGCAGTGCTTATATCCAAGTTATCGAAAATTGTTTCCGAAATCATTGTTTTTTATTTATAGAGTCCTAACCACTTCACCATTAATGTGAAGTCCTAACCACTTCACATTAAAAATTATTTACCCATCAGACATAAACTTGTACATATTGACTATTGAAATAGTATATGTATTCAAAGAACACTTTTAACATCTATCTTATGAAATAATTCTTCCCACAACCAGAACAATCTCAAAAATGTCATACTAATCATTGTTTTAAAAGCTGTCTTGATGATCAATAGCTGTTAAAATATAGCTCCAAGTATTCTAAGTACTCAAATTCCTTGGATGTTCTTAGGTACAAATATGCTGATTAATTTAAAAGTCCCTCTTCCTAATTTTCTATAACTTTTCAACTCTCTTACGCTGTCTACATTCTATCTACTTCTAGATTTTTAAAAAACCGAAATGAACAACTGATCATAGATCAGAAAACCTTCACATTATATGGCTTGTGTTTTAAAATTGGAAATTTTCTGCCTTCAACATGGATACATGCACGAGAATACCTCGATCTGCAGGCAGGGCTTTCAGTCACTTTCTGCACAATTCTCATTGTCCTTCCCTTTTTTGCCTCTATAGCCTACCTCGGCTATCTGGCCTCCATCCTGGGCTCTTAATTATTCTTTGTTTTCCAGTAGTTGCCTTCTCTCTCCCAATACCATCATTGTGTTCCTAAGAGAGAAGAGAAGAAGGTGAAGTGGCCCTGGCTTGTTCAGATTAGCCTCCAGCTTGCATTTCTTCTTTCTTTAACTGGTTATGATAAATGAAAATGTGTTATCTTATCAACCTTGAATTACATTATTTTATCTTGACCACAAAGAAAGGGAAGTTGGGAATGTAACTTCATTCTGTTCAGTCTCTTCATACTGGACTGTAAATTCCTTTAGAAACAGCTCATTTTTAATATGATTTAATCCTCACAAACACTGTGTGAAATGGGCCATTTTATCGTCCATATTACTCACAGACATTTGGGCTCATTCAGTGAAGACTCTTTGGACCTCCCTAAGTAGACTTGACCGGTTCCTCTTGTGAGTCTTCCTTGTATCCTGAAAAACTATTAGCATAACACCTGCAACATTTATGTTCTCATCTGCATATGTAAAACCAGTTCTGTTCACTCTAACCATTACCACGGAAGGGACAGTAGTGTCTTGATCAGTTCAGGCTGCTAAAACAAAATACTGCAAACTGTGTGACTTATAAACAACAGAAATTTATTTATTTCTCACAATTCTGGAGCCTGAGAAGTTCAAGATCAAGGTGTCAACAGAATCAGTGTCTGGTAGAAGGTCCATTTCTCATAGATGGCACTTTCTTGCTGTGTCCTCGTGTGGTGGAAAGGGCAAGGCAGCTCTCTGGAGCCCCTTTTATAAGGGCAGTAATCCTATTGATGAGGGCTCTGCCCACATGACCCATTCCCTTCCCAAAGGCTTCGCCTCCTTTGTGGATACCATCACATTGGGGATTAGGATTTCAGTACAGACGGGCCCAATTTATAATGGTTCAATTTATGATGTTTCAACTTTATGGTGGGATGAAAGCAACACACACTCAGTACACTCCTTGACTTAGCATGGATTTATATTCTGATAGGCCCATTATAAATTAAAAATATCAGAGGGTTGGCCAGGCATGGTGGCTCACGCCTGTAATCCCAGCATTTCGGGAGGCTAAGGTGGGCGGATCACTTGAGGCCAGACGTTCAAAGACCAGCCTGGCCAATATGCCAACACCCTGTCTCTATTAAAAAGAAAATACAAAAATTAGCCAGGTGCGGTGGCACATGCCTGTGGTCCGAGCTACTTGGGAGGCTGCAGTGTAAGAATTGCTTGAGCCTGGGAGGTGGAGGTTGCAGTGAGCCGAGATCACACCACTGCACTCCAGCTGTGGTGACAGAGCAAGACTGTCAAAAAAAAAAAAAAAAAGAAAGAAAGAAAGACAGTATCAGTGGGTTTATCCAAACATAACCCCATTGTAAGTTGAGGAGCACCTATATATGAATTTGGGGGGCACACAAACATTCAAACCGTAGCAGGTGGTACAATCCATAAAAGGGGTCTTTCTCTCAGCTGATCAGATACCACACATTTTTTCTATAGTTCTTGTCCTTCCACTTATGAATACATACATTCTTTAAAAGCAACAATTTTTTGAACCTCTGTCTCCCAGTAAGACCTTTTATTTATGCAACTATTATGTACAAGGCACTGTACTAGACACAGAGCCATCTGCTAACAATCTTATTTGCTTCTCCTCACCAACTTTTGTCGGTCTTGGGGAAAAGGATGAAGAAATGACTAGAGTGGAGGGATGGAGTCACCTGGCAGAAGCTGTCTGAATAAGGGACCAAGTACAGGATAGAAGGTGATTCCTACACATGCTGTCAAAGCCAGGTGTTTGCAAGTCAGCTAAATTCCTATTATTTGTACACACTTATTATCATCAAATTATTATGTCATTGAACAGAAAGCACTTACATCTTCAGGTATTTTACTGTGTAGGCAGGTTTTCAATAACAGTTGAACAACCAGTTACCAATCAAGAATATCATTTGAATAGATACTGTACGCTACTTTACGAGGGATACATTTTCATGGTTATTGTAACAGTGAACCCTCATTTATCACAAGATCTTTCTGGTACTTCAGCGAATGAGCCTATAATATAAGTCCATCTCATATTTTTTCTCCTCTCCAGTACAGAGCATTTCAAACTTCTCTGCAGATGCTGGGTTAATTGGCATCCACAGGTCGTGTGTCAAAGGTTAGATTTTAGGTCAATTATTTCTCTTCTTTCTGGACATCTAGTAAAGTAAATTTCCAGCCATCTTCCATTTTGGTCTGATTTGCTGCTTGTATCCAACAGTCTTCTACTTTTTTCTAGCTAATGGAGCAATAGGAGAGCAGAATTACAGTTTTCCAATGGTCTTGAGCCATCTGACACCTTGTCGTTGCTGCTCTTCCATTTTTGTCATCAATAATCCATCTCTGAGAAGACCAAAACTTTTTTAGAGCCTCTTCAGAAGGCCAATTGATATGTCAATAAAGGAAGTCACTGTGAGTTAAATGGAACTCACAGTGGATAACTACTTAGTTATGAATAAAAACAATCCAAGAGTGTGATTTTTGGTTTTGTTTTGTTGCCAATTTAGACTTAATTATACTTAAAACATAAATCTGCTAAATTAATAATCATTCAACTATGACTCTACGCACATCACAGAATATGTTAAGAGACATTGTTGTTATTACAACTGAATAGATGTTCTATTCTAACTACTTTTAGAAAGATAGCTTCTGTAGGAATTATTCATAACAGCTGCTCCCCACATGTTATTCGAATGTCTAAACAATTTTTAAACAAGGCATTATCAGTGAAAGTTAAGTTATTAAATATTAATGCATTTATTTACTTGGATTTAACAACTTATCATCTATGAAGATTGACCAAATTTTTAAAAAGTCTGTCTATTTAAACAATAGAAAAATGTTACAGTAAGATGTTGGTACCATGCACATGGTAATATCTTCCATTCACATGGTAAGATCTTTCATTAATTAAAACATAAATTCTAGAGTTCAAAAGTGACATAAATGTGCATAAATATGCATCAAAATATGAACTTAGGATAGCTGTTCACACATGGATTTTGTCTCTGCAAAACTACATATAAATCATGGTTCTGATGCATGTGAAAAATGAAAGTAATCAGTAAAAATCAAAATATGTAGGTAGTGCACATTAATGGGTAAGATCAAGGTTTTCAGGGGGGAAATGGGAAATTTGTGTGATGGGGTAGAGAAGCTGCATAAATAGTAAGCAAAGGATTATGGTGATAATTTAAAAATAAACAGAGTAAGAGAAAATCCTTACCACTTAAATTCACCATTTTAAAAACACTTTTCCATCTTCTGCCTTTAATGAGTGCTCCTCCTCATGCCTAACTTTTATGGGGGAAACAAGAGTTGGGGAAAATAACTTGGATCTTATTCTAAATTATGAAATTGTCATTCACTCAATTTCTTCCACTTTTTAGGCAGATAATAAATTCCATTGTAATACTTAGAAGGAGAAAATAAAATGTGTGGCATTTTTGTTTTAAATAATTAGTCTTACTTTGCTTTTTAAAATTAGCTCTTCTCAGCACATGTAGAATTCAGTTCTTATATTCACCATGCAGCTTTTTCTTCCCATGAGGAACGTGGCTTAGTGCAAATGGTGACTTGATATTTAACCGATCCCTTTCAGCCTCCTTTTCCTCATCGTATCTCTCATCCTCCACTTCGTCTTCCACATCACTGCTCTGAGGACTGGAGGACTGAGACCCTGAAGGGGAAGGTGGTACTGAGGAAGGCCTGGGATATTTAAATCCTTCTGTCTGCCAAAGACAAAAATAAGATAAACATCATAACAATGTATTGGTTTTCAATGATGTAAATACTATGCATCAACCATCAATTTTGTAAGTAGTTATGTATCTATTGTAATCTGGGTGCTTTAAACTTTGATTCATTTTGATTTTGATACCACCAACCTCAAGAGGGAGTCATTAAATATATAGCTATTCTTTATTAAGTACTGAAATGTGCCAGGTGTTATATACATATTATTATCATCTCATCTTTTAACAGCACTCTAATACATATGTTTTTTTCAGTACAGAATAAAATGGAGGGTTAGAGGGGTCAACTAACTTGCCCAACATCACACAGCACATAAACGGTAGCGCAAAGATTTGTACCAGGTCTGTGATGACTCCAGAAACTTTAATGTCAACTGTCATCTTACACTGCTGATACTGTTAGTCTCTAAGTCTCAACTTTGCTCAACAGAGCTTTGGAATGAGGGTACCCTGGAAATGCCATGGACAGCCACCACTTGAAGGCATCCTGGAAGTCAGGCCACTTCACTGACTCTACAATTCCACCAGTTGCTGCTATTTCAGTTAATGAGAAAATACCACTAGACTTTCATTAATTTGCCCTTCTCTTTGAGATACTGAGATAACTTATTTGATAAACACATGCTGAGCACCAATCATGTTTCTGGCACAACACTGCCACTAAAGAAACCAGAGGAAAAAACATAATTGAAGTGCATATGATTGAATGGGGAGACAGATGTATCAAAATGTTACAGCGCTCGTCACTCTGTATTTCAATTATTTTATACATTATTATCATGTCATACATGTACAGTCATTTTAAGGTTCAGATACTTTACCTGTTAGCAATGCAACAAAAGAACTGAGTTCTGCACTTGAGACCTAGCTTGAAGTAGGTGCTCAATGCTTATTAGATATAATAACTGGATAAATAAGTGAACAGAAAAACGGATGAATATTGCTGAATTATCATTAAGTAGAATGACCACCTCTGAATAAGCTAAGCAATCAACTCTGAATGCTAGAATCATAAACATGAAAGTCAGAATTTGTAACCTGAGCGTTTAAGAAAACCTTGTCACCTTTTTCATGGGCAAATTTTACTTCAGGTTAACTTTCAGATCTATTCCACTGGAAACCTGATAAAAGTGGAATATAAATCATGTTACTAGGGATAGTTGTTTACAGTAACAGTGACCCCTGATTGAGAAACTATATCTGAACTGAAAAAATCTATAAATACCTGATGAGGAGCCAGAGTTTTTGGGAATCTCTGAATGATGACTTGTAATTGAGCATATTCCTTGCAGGGATCATGAAAGCTGGTTTGCAGGGATTTACATGAGATAGAGGCTCCTGTGGGACATGGAGCTACTAGCTAAGGTGATCTCATTTGCAATGGTATGGGTCTTATCTTCTTGCACCTAAGCCGTCACCTAGTGTGTAGGGGGCCAAAGATGTTTAGCTCTTGAATCACTCTGTGTAGACTACTGCAAGAACTAATTCCACTAAAGAGAAATGCCTGATGCTACCCTGCTTCAAGCGGCACCTCCTGTCTTCTACCCTGCTAAGTGAATCTGATGACAAATGTGGCCTATAGCAGTCTTATGAACATAAATGTCTAGTTGGATTTTAGAAGAAGACACCCTGGTGGGCATTTTTGAATGGAACATAAATGCTCATCTAGTTCAATTCCTGTGGGGGTGCTGAACTTACTCTATTTCACTCTTGCTGAGTGGTCACCCATATACACACTTTCTTGGAGAGCAAATTCACTTTCGATTAAAGCAGTCCAGTTTGTTTTTGAACAACTCCCCAAAGAATGGATGTCCATCAGAACCATTTCAAGCATTAAGGCAGAGAAAGTTTTAACTCAGAGATGCTTCTCCAATGACATGAATCAACTGTCTTGAGAGCTTTAAGACAGTCTGATTTGTGAGTTCCTCTCTCTCCTCTTTGGTTTGATTCAACATTATGAAAAAGTATCATAGCTTGTGTGCGTAGCTACTTCCAAATTTAAATGTATTATTTAAACTTATAAAAAGAAATATAGCTTTCAAAACAAACAATACATTGAATATTTACCGTTGGTGGTGATGTTAGTTCCACATGGAATTTATCTGGAAAAGCTCTGCTTAATGTCAGGTGTCTGGCATGCTGGTAATACTATTGATAGAAAACCAAATCACAGGTTAATAAGAACCCTTAGATATCTCAATAACCAAGTTATTAAATAAGGCCTTATTCTCCACTTCTGAAACCTATGTATTTTTTAAAGTGACAGAATCTATGCACTCTAAGTTTGAGACTCAGGAAAGAAATTATGGTTTATAGTTTTATTATTTTTCAACCCATAGGCAAAGAAATACTATAAAATGCCGGGGAAGAACGCCCATACTGGTCATACTGAGCTCTGAATTGAGCATTAAGGTGACTGAAAACACTGGTTTCATTCCACAAAGAAGCAGTGTGGCATGGAAAAAAGATAGGGCCTGAATATTCAGATAAATTGGGTGTAAATCCGGCTTCAGACCTCAGGCAAGAAATATCACTTCTAAAAGTCTAGTGTATCTATTTTCATTGCACGATGGAGATAGTAAAATTAATCATCCAGGTTGTAATGAGCACTGGCATTTGTGTGTGCAGATACTCAGCAAATGGCAGCATCTATCATTCAGCCAAGAGTGTTCAGCACTGTGCAAACAGACACATTATGTGAAGGCAAAGTCAATTAATTTATTATTAAATCACCACTGCTAAGCTATGTGAGCATCCAGGTGTTTATAAACCTATTGCATGATTGAGGGGAGGTATTTCCTGTACTCATCATTTTGAAAAACTGTATTATTCCCATTACTCACTACAGTTGAGAAATATGACCATAATATTTCTCTAGAGAGAAACAAAGTAGGGACTTTTCTCTTGATGTTTTCTTCAACTTCATAAAATGTTTCCTTATACCAGTTACATATCAAGTGAGGCACTGACAATGGAATAGCTAGTAAGATTAGTGCTAGATCCTGATGGACTTGCTATTATGGATAGATTCAAACTAAACATGAAGAAATAGATTTAGGACTTTGGAAACTCATTAAATTTTTAAAAGTACATGGAGACACTGAGGTTTTAACAGTTATAATATTGGATTAACTTTAGAGATTATGACTAGAATCAACATGTTTATAGTCCAGTGGAATTTTTTAAGTGGTCTGCTGTGTTTATCAAAACTTGCTCACTCTGCCTAAGTATCTCCAATCCAGAAGATCTGAGAGCCTCTCAGTTCTGTTCCTCTGGATAATCCTTTGGCGGCGTGACTGTTTGCAAAATCCATAAAGAAACTGAGTCAGCTGATTGCAAGAATCATCTGGAGAACGGAACCGCCTGTCAACGATGTAAATACCTGAAGAACACAAAAGCCAAAGCACAAGTAAAAGTAGGACTCACCTTAAACATTTGTTCTTCTATGATTTACTAACTCTTTGGTTCCATCAAAAACTATGCATTATCCACCCCCTGACTCAGGAATTACCCCCACTTTATTCTTTTCTAAGGCCCTAATTCCCTTCTAATGGTTTACAACCATCACTGACATACAGCCAACAAAGTGGATCTTGCTGAAAAACACTCTGGCAGTCTAGGGATACACTGGATCAGTGATCCTCCATGTGGTTGCTCACTAACCAGAATTTCCAGGGCAGGGCCTGGATATCTGTGCCTTTTAGGTTCCCCAGTGTTCCCACTGTGCAGCCGTGGCTGAAAACTCCAGCTCTAGCCTGAGGAAAGAGCAACAGTACGCCTAAAAAAAGGCTGGGGCTTGGTAGCTCACACCTGTAATCCCAGCACTTTGGAAGGTGGAGGTGGGTGAATTCGTTGAGCCCAGGAGTTCGAGACCAACCTGGGCAACCTGGGGAAATCCCATCTCTACATACAAAATTTAGCCAGGTGTGGTGGTGTGCACCTGTAGCCCCAGTTACTCGGGAGGCTAAGGCAGGAGGATTACCTGAGCCAGAAATGTGGATGCTGCAGTGAACCAGGATCAGGCCACTGCTCTCCAGCCTGGGCAACAGAATGAGACCATGTTTCAAAAAAAAAAGATCCAGGGAATTGGCAATGTATAGGCAGAGAATGTATCCTATTCTAATTTTTCTTAATTCTAATCAATATGAACAGACAGATAATGGTACGCAGATTATTTTACCATCTTAACTTAAACAATTTAGGTGAATTTTGCTAACTTGGCATGGGCCTTTAAAATAATAACAGTAATAATAATAATAATAATAATATATGTACTCTCTATCTAATGACCAATATATGTACTCTAAGACCATAGTTATTGTAATACCACTTCTAGGCAGTAGAAGGGATCAAAATTCAGGGGGAAAAAAGGTAAAGAACAAAGTTTGTCCAAGGTTTGCGTTCTTTTTGCAGTTTGTCTTATGGGCAATATATTAATATTAATAACATTCTTATGTTATTTGTGGACCACACATTTAAAGCTACTTTTTTTTTCTCCAGTTTTAGTTTAGGTTCAGGGGAAACACATGCATATTTGTTAGATGGGTACATTTCGTATTGCTAAGTCTTGGTGTACAAATGATCCCATCGCCCAGGTGATTAACATAGTGCCTGGTAGGTAGTCTTTCAACCCATGCCCCCTTCCCCCACTCCACACTCAAGCAGTCCCCAGGTGTCTATTGTTTCCATCTTTGTGTCTATGTGTATTCAATGTTTAGCTCCCACTTATAAGTGGGAACATGCAGCATTTGGTTATCTGTTCCCGCATGACCTCCAGCTGCATCCATGTTGCTGCAAAGGACATAAATCTATTTATAAATCTACTTTTTTCTCTTTTTTTTGAGACAGCCTGAGGCTCTGTCACCAAAGCAGGAGTGCAGTGGCACGATCTCAGCTCGCTACCTCCTCCACCTACCAGGTTCAAGTGATTCTCATGCCTCAGCCTCCGGAGTAGCTGGAATTACAAGTGTGAGCCACCATACTTGGCTAATTTTTTGTGTGTTTTTAGTAGAGATGGGGTTTTGCAATGTTGGCCATGCTGGTCTCAAACCCCTGACCTCAAGTGATCCACCCACCTCGGTCTCCCAAAGTGCTGGGATTATAGACATGAACCACCATGCCCAGCCTAAATTGACTTTTAATTAAACAAGAAATATAAAAAAATTAGTTTAATTATCAGGATAAGTTTAGAGTTAGGCTCTGTAAAGAACCTGTGCTTTGTTTGGTTAGAGGTCACGAATCCCCAGGATGGGTTAATGATGAAAAAGCTCACCGTAAGCAGTAGGATCAGCCACATGCTCCTGCATGAAACAGCCAAACCCGGAGAGGTTCGTGGTCACACTGGGGATACCCATCACAGTGCATTCAGCTGCCAGGGAAAAAAGACCAAAGCTTGGCTTCAGACCAGCGCCTAAATCCTTGTATGCACTCAGAGGAGGAAAAGGCCCTCCTCCTAGTAATAGCAATGTTCACTTTGTGTCAGGCACAACACTAAACTCTTTTTCATGTCTCATTAACTTATTTAATCTCTCAGCAAGCCTGTTAAGTGGGGCCATCATTATCCCCATCTTACAGCTGAAGAAATTGAGGCACAGAGAAATAACTCACCCACCTTCACAAGGCCAGGGTTTGTGGTATAGCTGGGATTTGAAGTCAGGTATCTGGCTGCAGAACCCTTGTGCAGAACTGCCAGACTCCACTGCACCTTCAATCCCAGCTGGTTTTGTTTTTTGCTTCTTTCTAGCCTGTGTTTCTAAGAACTTGGCAAGTTTATAGGGTAGGTTAAATATGTTTTGGATGTGACCAGCTTCTTCCCCCATTTAAATCTCTCTTGGCACATATTCCTTCCACTGTCTCAGGAGCTCAATAAATGGATGATCTCTTTCACTGCTCCCTCACCTTTTAATCAAAATCTGTTTTCCAGGAAATAACTGATATGTCTTAAAAATTTTACTAGTCTCAAGGATATCTGCATTTTTAGGAATTTATATTTGATAATGGAATTACCCTTGGTTGGTGAGTGGTGATGGAGGAAAAAAGATCTCCCCATTACCCATGCAGTAATACAATTTAGACAGCAACTTTATCTCTTGCTCTGCAAATGTTTCCTCTTGGTTTAGCTATATAGTCATGGAGTTGTGGTTCTCTAATTTTAGTGGCGAGTGGTGCAGAGGAGGAAAGTGGGATGGGGACCATCAGCCCTTTTGAGAGTCTGATGAACATTTTGGAACTCCTTTCCAGAAATATTCTCTTTTTTTTTTTCTTTTTACATAATTTTATTTCCTCAGACTTCCTCCTGCATTCAGCTTCCCCTTCTTTGGGAGTTGGGAGTTGGAGAGTATCTCTTACTTTCCTTTTAAAAAAATTTTACTTGAAGTTCTGGGATACATGTGCTGAACGTGCAGGTTTGTTACATAGGTATACATGTGCCATGGTGGTTTGCTGCACCTCTGAACCCATCATCTAGGTCTTAAGCCCCGCATGCATTACGTATTTGTCCTAATGCTCTCCCTCTCCTTGCCCCCCAATCCAACAGGCCCCGATGTGTGATGTTCCCCTCCCTGTGTCCATGTGTTCTCATTGTTCAACTCCCACTTATGAGTGAGAAAGTGAAGTGTTTGATTTTCTGTTCCTGTGTTAGTTTGCTGAGGATGATGAAGAGAAATATTCTTATACACATATGTATACAAAATTTTGTCTACAATGCCATGAAAGTTCACAGATCCTTAATGTTTGCTAAATGGCCATCAAATCACTATGCAGTAAAATTCCAGGCACCCATGAAGCTTAGTATATGTTCATTGAATTAATTCAATGAAGTAGGTCCTTATATTTATTTGGCTCTCTGAAAACACATTTTGTTGAATACTTTCTAGAGTGAGTTAGATCTAGTAACACGTAAAAAGATTATTCTAAAAATAATAGACAGTTATCTAATATGCTAATGTTAAATGTATACCACCAGAAGTTGCATTCTTTCTGTAACTGTAGGTTGGGGAAGAGTGACCAGCTCCTTTTGGTTAATGTAAATCACAGCATGACTCATTCACTGTGGACTATTCCACAAGCTCACTTATTTGTCTATTTATAATATCCCTTGTAACATCTTCTTTGGCCTGTGTCTTAAAACATTAGATATATCTCCTTTATCATTTTGGGTTGTTAAGTTTAACTTTGTCTTATAAAATGACACTTCGGTGGACAGTCAGCTGTTAGTTCTATAACATTTTCTTGACCTGAGAGAAAGGACTTCCCACATTGCCTCAGTCACTCATGCATTTGGTTGTATGCTTCTCTATTCATGATACTTCCAATAGTAAATTGTTTTACTAGAAATAATAAGAACAAGGTCAAAAACAAAGTGTTAAGTTCATCAGCGAAACGTGTGCTTTATGTGTCTCAAAAGATGGTGTATTGCAAGCAATTTGTGATATTTATGTGGACATTTCATAAGTAAGAAGACAACACCTTCACAAAAGTAGGCCATTTTTAGATCTGCAAGAGAGACACCTGGAGGAGTTATATACAAATATTTTCTATGTCATGTTTCAAGACAATCCTTTGTCTATTTTCCCCAGGAAATTTTTAAGTTTTCATGGCTGCTGGCGAATTATGCTTGGTGAAAGCTAGAACAATAGAATAGGACCTTATGACCAAACACGCATAGCCCTCATGTTGTTCCTGCTGTAAATAATTCCAGATCCTATTTTTGTAGAATTTTAAATTCTGTATTTTAATTCTAGGATAAAGATGCAAATAATAGAAAAAATTCTTCCTCTTCATAATTCAGCCTATTATTCCCCCTCACCTTGGCCTCTGCTGCTCCTTACTTGAGCTTTATATCAATGATAACATTGAGATACAAAAGGCAATATTTATTATCTCAATTATAAATAAAAATGTTTTCTGAACTTTTTAAAAATCACAAGTGAAGAGGCTGGGAGTGATGGCTCATGCCTATAATCCCAGCACTTTGGGAAGCCGAGGCAGGTGGATCAGTTGAGGCCAGCAGTTTGAGACTAGCCTGGCCAACATGATGAAAACTGTCTCTATTAAAAACACAAAAATTAGCCAGGCGTGGTGGCGTGTGTCTGTAATCCCAGCTAGTCAGGAGGCTGAGGCACAAGAATCTCTTGAACCCAGGAGGCACAGGTTGCAGTGAGGCAAGATCATGCCACTGCACTCCAGCCTGGGCAACAGAGTGAGACTCTGTCTCAAAGAAATAATAATAAAATCGCAAGTGAAATTTTATTTACATTGGGCAGAAACATCTCTGATTATTAATAAGAGATGGAAAAGTTATTATTGTATTCTTTCCATTGGCATGTATTTAAAGTATTTGTTTCACTTTTAATTAGACATTTCAGTACAAATACAAATTGATCACTTTTGATGCTAGTGGCAACCATGCCAGTTGGGTCCAGAAAAGAAAAATACACAGTAAATCTGAGAATCTACCATCTGTTAAAAAATAAAATAAAATAATGAAGGAGGGTGAAGAAGGAGGAGTTTCTGAATAGAATGATGTCATTGTTGACAGTACTTACTGAATTACTAGCCTCTCTTAGTACCTTTTATTTTGAGGCACACGAATGTGAAGAAGACTTTTCACTGTACACCTTTTTATATTTGTTTCCCTAACCATGTGACTGTGTTACCTATTATATATTAAATACATTCATTAAATTTTAAAAAGAATTATTCTAAAATAATTTTTAAAGGACAACATTGCTAGACTATTATTTATTATATTAATCCTACTTACAGTCAATTTCTCCTTCACACTAATAAATGGGGCAGATAGAGATGGCTAAATAACATACAACCTTTATAACACATTCCTTTTTCTTTGGAATTCAATGAGGCAATATCTCACATATCTTCTAAAATACGCCCAAACCGTGGTATACTTACATAATCTTCATCCTTATTCTTTTTTTTTTTTTTTTTGAGACGAAGTCTCTGCCTCCCGGGTTTACGCCATTCTCCTGCCTCAGCCTCCCGAGTAGCTGGGACTACAGCAGCTGGGACTACAGGCGCCGGCCACCTCGCCCGGCTAGTTTTTTTGTATTTCTTAGTAGAGACGGGGTTTCACCGTGTTAGCCAGGATGGTCTCGATCTCCTGACCTCGTGATCCGCCCGCCTCGGCCTCCCAAAGTGCTGGGATTACAGGCTTGAGCCACCGTGCCCGGCCCATCCTTATTCTTAAGTAATCATCTACAAACCATAATTTGATCCCTGAGATGAATCCAATCAAAATTTTTTTAAAACTGAAGAACTGAAATCTCATTAGAAATTTAATGTCAACTTTGAATATTATATATATGCACATAAAATAATATACTAACAAAATCCAAAACATTCCGCATTCTATGCATGACACATACCTGGAGTATAACCCCAGGGTTCATAGTATGACGGAAATACTCCAAGGTGACAACCTCTGACAAACTCTTCATAGTCCATGGGTAGTAGGGGACTGGTGGAGGATAGAAACTCTGGATGCAAAATCACCTAAAAAAGGAAAATTCTAATGAAAAAAAAAGAAAAAGAAGCAATAAAAGTGAAAAATCTCCTACAATTTGGTTATTTCAGTACTGTACTATAGAATCCTTATGTTCTAGATTCAGAAAGAGAAAAGAGATAAGACAAAAGAAAAAGAAAAAAGCCTTGGTGGTTTGTTCTCCTCCCTCCATTTTGTAAAAGTGTCTACGCTGCCTATTTAACTTTCCCTCAGGTTCCAAGGCTTAGATTGAAGGATAAGGAGTTAGAGTGCTCATTTTTGTTCACACACTAAGCTACATCCTCCAGTCCAGCTTTGACATGCAATAAACATTATATTTGATTTTCTAATTGCTCTTGTCTTTTTACCAATTTGTTTCCAACTCAAGCGGGGAAGAGGGAGCTATATAACAGACCACTCTTACATGCCTTAAGCATGAGTTGTTCAAATGAAATGGAACTAAGGGACAGGGAAGATATTCTGGGAATGCCATCTAGATTAAATCATGCTGCAAGACTTCATGCAAACCACCATCCTCTCTCACCTAGAGGCCATCACCCCCTAACACACTTGCCTGCTTCTTTCTGTTCCACTAGGGTCTCCATTCAACACAACTAGATTGATCCTTTAAAAATGTCAGTCATTCCCTTGCTCAAAGTTGTTCAGTGGCTTCCCATTTTACTCAGAGTAAAAGCCAAAGTGTTTACCATGGCTTCTAAGCAGTAGTGTGCTGGTAAATCTTTAAGAACTGAGACAGTGAAGTATAAATATATATTAGTACATAAATTTGTTGTAATTTTTAATGAGATGAATAATGTATATACAGTTACCAAACAATGAAAGATGTTATAACATGTAGATGTTTATAACAACTTTATTCATAATTGCCAAAACTTGGAAGCAACACAAATGTCCTTCAGTAGGTGAACGAATACATAAATTGTGGTACATCCAGACAATGGAATATTACTTAGTGCTAGAAAGAAATGAGCTATCAAGCCATGAAAATAAATAGAGGAAACGTAAATGCATACTACTAAGTGAAAGAAGTTCATCTGAAAAGGCTACATGATGTACGATTTCAACTGTGTGACAATCTGGAAAAAGTAAAACTATGAAACCAGTAGAAAGATTAGTGGTTTCCAGGGGTTGGGGTGAGGGAGGGATGAATAGGCAGAGTACAGGGAATTTTTAGGGCAGTGAAACTATTCTGTATCATACTATGATGATGAATACATTTGTCAAAACCCATAGAATGTATAACACCAAGAGTGAACCATAATGTAATCTATGGAACTTAGGTGGTAATTATGTCTCAATGTAGGTTCCTCTGTTGGAACAAACATACCACTTTGGGGGATGCTATTAAGGGGGGAGTCTGTGCATGTGAAGGGGCAGAGAGCAAATGGACACTGTACTTTCTGTTCAATTTTGCTCTGAACCTAAAACTGTTCTAAAAAGCAAACTCTATTAAAAGTGGATATATACAAAACTCCTTATTGTGAATTCTATGTAGTCAATTAATTCTCATAATTTACTATTTTTATTTTTCCAAAATTTTGCATTCATAACCAATTTATAGTTTCAATTGATGGCTGATTGTAGCTCTGACATAAATGTTGATTGATTTCCTTTGTTAATGAGTAGAAGGAGCTGAAATAACAGAGACATTTGCTGGAACTTCACGAGTTCATCAATAATGCAAGTGACTTCTTTGCTGGGTCAGATAGTAGGTTTTGAACATAGACAAAATATTTTTTTTGCCACACACAACGTACAGGCTACAGATCCAGAAATCAATACGCAGTAAATGAAGCCATGATTTGTAGTGTTTGCCTATTTTCATTCTAAAAATATTCCCACTACCACCAAGGCCATTTTTAAGCTACCAATATGATGTTGATGAATTCAGAGACAGGGAAAGCAGTAGCACATCATTATAAAGCATTTGCACCACAAAGATCTGACAGACATAAAGAGTCTCAAGTGCATAGGTCATAGTAACATGCAGTTAATAATTAGGATGTGAGGAATTTTGAGCATTACCTTTCATTTAATATAGTTGACTTATTTTCAAATTTATATAATTTAATTTTAGCAATAGCTGTATTTAAAACTGGCTCACAAAGTTTCTGAACATTTAACTATTGGCTCTTGTGCGCTTGTATGAGCCAGTTCTGGGCCCACACTGGAAAGGCAGAAACAAGAGCATGGACATTCTGTGCTTTCTGTTCAATTGTGTTATGAACCTAAAACTGCTCTAAAAATAACGTCTATTAAAAATGTACATTTTTTAATAGATTCATATTCCTTATTGTGAATTCTATATAGTCAATTAATTTGCACAATGTGCTATTTTGCCTAGCAAGTTTGTGTGTGTGTGTGTGCTTTTCTTTTTGGCACGTATTTTGCCCAACATGCTATTTTATCCTTCTGGTTCCTACTATTCTCTCCATCTCTGAATTCAGTGATATCACATTGGTAGCTTGACAATCCTTGGTAGCAGGGAGAGTTTTCATAGAATGAAAATAGGCAAATACTACAAATTATGGCTTGATTTACTGTGTATTGATCTCTAGACTCAAGAAAGTAATGGGAAAATATTAATAGTTCAGGGTTAGCCTTAAAATGTGTTGTATCTGTAACCATTACATTGTGAGTGACACAAAATATTACTAATGATGACAGCATGGCTATAATTAGAAAGTTGTGACTAGAATAACTATTTAACTTGCTAACCATGTGAATGAATTGTCCTATTTCTCCCACTTACTACAGTTATCACTGAGCTATTATTAGATTATCTCTCAGCCTCACCCATACCTAAGGGGTTATTGAAAATAAGTGACATCTGATATAAAAGTATTGGGAATCCCACGTTTACAGAAAGTTCCAAGTACAATATGAAGAGAATTCATGTATTTTCAGAACCATTCATAAACTGCTGACTTGATGCCCAACATTCCCACATACTTAATGTGTATTTCCCACAAACAAGAGCATTCTTACATAATCTTACAAAAACAGAAAAGTCAGGAAATTAACGTTGATACATCACTACCGTATAATCCTTAAACCCCATTTAAGTTTTCTGATGATTAAAATAGTGATTTTTAAACCAAAGCATCCAGTTCAGAATTACATATTGCATTTAGTTGTCACATCCCTCTAGAGTCCTTTAATCTGGAGGAGTTCATGGGCTTTTTTGGCTTTCCTGACTTTGATATTTTTGAAGACTATAATCTATTTATTTTGATGTATGTCCCTCAGTGTGGGTTTGTCTTATGCTTCTTCATAATTAGATTTAGTTTACACATCCTTGGCAGATATATCACAGAAGTGGTGCTGTGTTCTTTTCATTGCATTTTAATCAGGTGGTAAAGGTTTTCTATTTTTTTCATTAATGATGATGTTTATTTTGATCTCTTGACTAAGGCCAGGCCTTTTTGGCTTCTCCACTGTAAAGTTATTCTTTTTTCTCTTTGTTATTAACAAGTATTGGGACAGTTATTTTGAGGTTGTGTAAATATCTCATTCCTAATTAAACTTTTAATTAATATTTTTATTGGAATTCTGGTTCCTTATGTCATTCAATGCATCCTAATTCCTTACTATCTTTATTTATTTTGACACTCAAATTGTCCGTGATTTGGCCAGTGGGAGCTCCTTCAAGTTTGTTTCTGTATATATTTAACAAGCCTTCATCGTTCCTTGAGCATTTCTTTGATTTTTGACACAAGAAGTTTCAGGCTCATCTTGTACTTTACCTGTCACAGTTCTAGAATCTGCCAATTCTAAAGGCAGCCCTGGTTCCCTTTAATAGCAAATGGTATTTAGCAATCAAGACCTGGCTAACAGGTGTGTTCATTGTCATTGGCCTATTAATTCCCCCAAGTGCTCTGAGTAGACAGAGACAAAGAACACACACACACACACACACACACACACCCAGTTTTTGCTACCTTTAATTTGCTATGTATTGGGTCAGTCTTCTTCTGTGTAACTAATCTTTCTCCTCACACTCCCTCACATGCACGGATGCCCTCCTCTCTCCACTCTGGCTCTGACATTGCGTTAGCCTGCTCCTCTTTGTGTAGACATTTCTCAAACTGCTGGGACTCTGATGCCTTTCTCTGGACTTCCACAGCACTCTCCCTGTTCTAGTGCAGATACCTACGTTGTGTTGCCCACCAAATGGCTTTAGAACTGAATTGTTGGCCGGGCGCGGTGGCTCAAGCCTGTAATCCCAGCACTTTGGGAGGCCGAGACGGGCGGATCACGAGGTCAGGAGATCGAGACCATCCTGGCTAACACGGTGAAACCCCATCTCTACTAAAAAATACAAAAAACTAGCCGGGCGAGGTGGCGGGCGCCTGTAGTCCCAGCTACTCGGGAGGCTGAGGCAGGAGAATGGCGTAAACCCGGGAGGCGGAGCTTGCAGTGAGCTGAGATCCGGCCACGGCACTCCAGCCTCGGCGACAGAGCCAGCCTCCGTCTCAAAAAAAAAAAAAAAAAAAAAAAAAAGAAAAAAAAGAACTGAATTGTTCTGGAAGGAAAAGGAAAGATAAAGAAAAAGAAGACAGGCCAGGTGCCGTGGCTCACTCCTGAAATCCCAGCACTTTGGGAGGCCAAGGCAGGTAGATCACCTGAGGTCAGGAGTTCGAGACCAGCCTGGCCAACATGATGAAACCCTGTCTCTACTAAAAGTACAAAAATCAGCTGGGCGTGGTGGCGGGCACCTGTATTCCCGGCTACTCGGGAGGCTGGGGCAGGAGAATCGCCTAGAATCTGGGAGGCGGAGGTTGCAGTGAGCGGAGATCGCTCCACTGCACTCCAGCCTGGGTGACATAGCACGACTCCATTTAAAAAAAAAAAAGAGAGAGAGAGAAAGAAGACAAACTAGTTTTACATAAGCACGCTACACTTTTCATGTTTATTCATGAAATCATAAGTACACATTCTTCAGAAGAGATTACTTTGAAGAAAAACGCTAATAGGATATATAACAATTATCATTATATTTGTAGAACATTTTATATATTATAAATATACATATTACCTCATTTAATCTTAATGACATTGTGCAATTGGTAAAGAAGACATAAAGAGGGCCATTGAATTATCAATTTTAAATTGATTTTTATCACTTTATAATCTTATATACCAAGGATTAAAGTGGAGAGTTTTACCCCTTGGATCCTCAAGGACATTACAAACATTAATTATATCTCAGCAGATCCACAAGTAGGAGAGAAGTTAAACTTAAGAAGAAATAAAATAAGATATGCAAACTGCAGTACTTAAGAATTCAATCACAGAAATTACAAAATGGCAGAGTAAAAGTGAACACAGTGTTTTCATTCATAGAACACGATTTGAGTTCCTACTGTGTACAAAGTACCTCACTACAAAAAGAGACAAAAGACACAGATACTGTATATGGGCAATCATCAAATTGGCAACCCACTGTACTCTCTTGGCAAAGAACAAGAAAGGGGGATTTGAAAAGCATTGTGTCTACTTTAGCGTTTCCAAGCTTAGGAAAAGTTGCACTCGCCAAAGTCCATTTTGGAACATGAAAACACCATGGTTCATTTGTTTTGCTCCCAGCCAAACAGAATGACAGCACAACTAAAATAAGAAAACAGCTGCTCTGGCCCTAAACCGGCCAATTGCAGAAGCCCAGGGATGAGGAAGGTATATTAGAGGTCAGCTGAAGGTTATAAAGAGGATTAAATGAGATCCTGTATAAAAAAGCCCCTAGGAAAACTCCTGGCTCACAGAAGGCCCTACTTAGATCAGTAGGAAAAACAAAACAGAAACAGAGACAAAGACTTGTCTGACTCTTTATTTATCCCAGGACAGAAGAAAGGTCTCAGGAAGTTAGTTTATTTTTACACTGTGGCAGCCCACAGTTGAGACATGAAATCTTCAGCCTGGGCTTTCCTCACCATACCACGTAGCTAAGGCAAAATGATAAATAAATTCGAATTCAAAATCACCTGCAATGTTTGCTGAATCAAATATGACATTCGTATCAAAAACTTATCAATGTACTCAGAGAGTTTAGAGCCACTCTATAGAGTTCTTTAAGTAAGCAGGTGATTAAACAGTTACTTAAATCAGCTCAGGCCTAAGTTATTGCCAAAGTTTTAAAGAATTGTTAATAAAATATAATGCCTAATTCTGAATTGATGGGAATTTTTCTCAGTGCCTCGAGTATATAGTAAATGTCAGGAAGGAGCTGTACATTTATTTTGTGTGTGTCTGTGGCTGCCTTATGATAATAATAAATGAACATCTCAAAATATTCATGAGTTTAACTGTATAGACATAAATTATGAGCCAAACTTTCATCTCCACTCATCCTATGAAAGTCATGTGCTTTGATATCTCTGTGCCTTCTCCTCTACTTTTTTTCTCTGCCTGGTGAGTCCTCTTTCCTGTTATTTACATGATGAATTCCTGATCATTAATCAAGATCTAGCTAATATGTCATCTCTTTTATAAAACGTCTTACCAAATCCTGCAGGAGAAGATAAATCCGCTTTCTTCAACTCTCACCAAACTCTATTCACATCTCTCTTCTAAAAATAATGAGTTCCCATCATGTGTCAGATACTGGGCTAAGAACTAAAAGAAGTGAAATCTTATTATGTATTGACTATGTGTCAAGCTGTTAAATGAAGTACCTATTTATGAATTATTTTTGAGATGGGGTCCCACTCTGTCGCTCAGGCTAGAGTGCAGTGGCACATTCACAGCTCATTGCACCCTCGAACTCCTGGCCTCAAGTGATCCCCCCGCCTCAGCCTTCTGAGTAACTGGGATTATAGACAGGAGCCACTGCACTTGGCCTATGTCTAATTTAATCCTTACAGTTCTATGAGTGCGGGGTTATTTTATCACCATTCACAGATGAGAAGACTGAGGTACAGACAGATTCAGTGAATTTACAAAATTGATAAGTGTCAGGGATTTAAATATCATCTTCATGGACTTAGTCTGCTGCATTTTTTATAGATCTGCCAGCCCTGGAAATACAGCTCAGCTTTCCTTCTGGAGATCTTAGCCCCAGGAATCTTGACTGACAGCACCAATTGCAGCAGCTGCTCCTAACTTACAGGACTGGCAGAAAGAGTACCAGTGTAAAGTCATTTCTGCCCAACAGGTGCCTTTAATGGGCAATTTTTGTTTGGGGAATCCCTATCCCTATTAATAGGAATCTGTATTCAGTTGCTCATAGAATCAGACATCTATCTGTCTGCCAATCTGAAACTATTTTGGTAAGTGGGAGGTACATATAAAGGTAAAACAGAATGGAAAGGTTGCTGAATACAGGAAAAAGTTTTATGTAGTAACATTAACACTAATATATTTAAAATAAGTTAACAGTAAACCAATTTATACACACACAAAACACACACACATAAAATAGGCTTCTTTTGTATTAAGAAATGAAGCACCGTAAAATAGTTCTGAATTTGTGTTAGCTGTAGACTGCACTATTGAAAACTATTTTTCGTATTTTTCTGTGTACATGTGTATGTATGTATTCCTTTCTTTCTTCCATTAACTGACAAGCCATGTTGAGTGGTTTTGGACCACCGCTTTTCCCGTGTGAGGCACAAGTGCTGCTGTGTGTGTATATTTTTTGTATATTAGCCAATTTTTATCAATTCTTGTTTTTTATTGAATACATTGACTGTCCTTTCTAGGAAGGAAAGAAGGAAGGAAGGAAGGAAGCAAGGAAGGAAGGAAGGAAGGAAAGGAATAAAGGAAGGGAAGGAGGAAGGAAAGGAGGGACGGAAGGAGGGAGGGAGGGAGGAAGGACAGACTGAGGCATTTTTAAATCTAGGCTGTAGTCTGTGGCTCTTCCTACATCATCCTTCCTTCCTGCTCTCTCTTCATAGGTATATTGACCTGCAAGACCTGCATCTCCCTGCCTGCACTTGCTTTCAACCCCTTGGTCCTTCACAGGGCTTTCCTCTAATTAGTCCTTTGCATATCTAACCTCACCTTGGCGACTGCTTCTCAGAGAACCTAAACAGAGACAATACATATGAGACATGATTGCTGCCTCAAATAACTGAGTTCTTCTAGAGAAATGAACACATAACATTTTTAAAAATACAATTTGTTGTAATAATTCATGTAACTATAGTAGATAAAATGCTTCTCGAGAATGCAGATAAGGAAACAACTGTTCCCGTCTTGAGTAGAGGAATGTGTGTTAGGGAAAGGGGCAAGGAAATAATGACTTTTAGGTTGGAGCCCAGAAGAATTGTTAGAATGACAGATAAGAGTATTTCAGAAAGAGATGATAGCATCAGGAAGGACACAGAAGTATGAAAGTGTTACGTATGCTTAGGAAATAAGGTATTTTTCTATTCCTGGAAAATTGTTTCACTGATGCAAAACACTTTTAAAACACAGATCAGCATGGCATTCTTCATTTAGAGCTTCCAATTTCAAGGAACCTTCCAGTCTCAGTCTTCCCAAGAGCAAGGGAAGCATAAACTACTGCCAGCTGCATGATCCATCCCTCCTTTTCCCACTTTCCTTCATCCCTCCCTTCTATCTGCATGTATTGTATGTAACATGTGCCAGGCAGCAGACAGATCCTTAGAAAAAGATATATAGATTTAGATAAAAGTGTGACACAAAAGGTTCTGAGAAAAATAGAAATCTACAGGGAAATAAAAGGCTTTCCGTGCCCCTACTATTTCCTTTCCAGGAGACAGAGAGAGAGAGAGAGAGAGAGAGAGACAGAGAGAGACAGAGAGAGACAGAGAGAGACCAGCCTAGGTTAAACTATATGAGAATGAGGCCTAGTTAGTACTGACATCCTCTGCAATGAAGTATAATACTAAAAAGTGGTATTATAATACTAAATTGTGGATATAATACTAAAAAGTCTAAGGGATAGATTTTTCTATCTCTTAGAAATTATTTCTATCCCTTAGTATTATTTTTACCTTGATGGATACATTCCTGCATTCCCAGGGATGTAGCTCACTGATTATAGGAGGTGTACTAGGTGCAGATATTTCAGAAATACAGAAACACAAATGAGAAAATAAAAACCACTTACAATGAAAGTGGCTCCATTGTCCTATAGAAATAATACTTACGGTTTTTAAACAAACATAGAAATTGACACTTCTGATCTTAAAACTTGAAATTTACATTTGTCTCATCTGAGTTCCTCCCTCAGGAAACTGATCCTCAGGTAAGGCACAGAAGCTCACCAGATCACCACATCCAGACAATGAGACGCCAGACCGCTCTTTCCTCTGATTGCTTCTTTATCCTTTCCTAATTCCTGTTTTATGTTCCTTCCCCGCTTGTGTAAACTCCCCAGTTTTAGTCAGATGGGGAGATGAGTATGAGGCTGATCTCTCATTTTCCTAGGCTGCAGCACCCATACAGGGCGTCTTCCCTGAAAGTTTGGCTCGTGATTTTCTCAGTGACTGGCTTTCTGCCTCACGAGCAAGGGGACCCAGATCAAAAACCTGGCATCTCAGTAACAATGCTATGGCCTAGGACCATCTCTGTGCGTATGGATATGTTTGATATAAATGTTCCACAGCATGGAACATTTTATAAACTGCTTGTGTTACTTAATGCTGTATCATGAAGTCTTCCTACAATTCAGAAAATTTCTCCCACCTCAATTTCTGAAATATTTTTCTTTCTGTTCCCTGCTCTTTCTTTCTTTCCCTGACTTTTCTTCCTCTAATTTTCTCTTAAATCTTGAAGTTTCCTTGGACTGACGTTTTTCTCTACTCATTCAACCTAGTCTTTTTATTTTTATTTTGTGTTTTTTTGAGACAGAGTCTCACTCTGTCACCCATGCTGGAGGGCAGTGGCACAATTGCTGCCTCTACCTCCCAGGCTCAAGGAATCCTCCCACTTATGCCTCCCTAGTAACTGGTACTACAGGCATGTATCACTACACCTGGCTAATTTCTTTGCATTTTTTGTAGAGGCAAGGTTTTACCATGTTGCCCAGGCTGGTCTTGAATTCCTGGGCTCAAGCAATTCACCTACCTCAGCCTCCCAAAGTGCTGGGATTATACGTGTGAACAACCACCCTGGCCCTCAACCTAGTTTTCAGTGTGTCAGGGTCATCATTCCTTGACGTCCACTGCTGCCCATGCACCAATATCTCTCCTTCAAGGTTGCCCTTGTAAGCTCCAGGCCTATGTTTTCTCAGTGCCCATTAAACATCTCAAGTTGTGTATCTGACATATAACTCAAACTCCATTCATCAGAAGCCGAACTCAGTTCATGACATGACCCTCAAACCACTTTCTGCTAAAGACTTGTTTTGATTTTTAGGAAGCACTGGTTAAATACTGAAGCCAAGAGGCTATTATTCTTGAATTTTCCCTCTTTCTTACTCCCAGTATCCAACAGTCACTAAGGATGACCTTTTCTACATGCAACCATCTTTCCCATGGTTTTGTAAAAACATCAAAGGGAAAGAGGGTGAAGGCCAAATTTATTTGTTTGACTTTTTTAACATGGAGAAATATAAGAAATATTTATAGATAGCAAAAGAAGAAGCTAGTGATAAGAATGAAACGTACAACAGAACAGAAGGTAAAAAGATAAGGCAAGTTTCCTAAGAATGTGCGTATTGAAATCTTAGAATAGTTGTAAGAACCTGAAGGAAAAAATGTAAGGATAGGTCAAAACCTATATTTGAGGCCAGCATGGGAGGACACTGAAGGAGTTCATAATTCATTTAATTCTCAATTAGGTCAACTGCTAAAAACAAAAGAAAGAGGTGAAAGTGGGGTCATTTGAAAATATTTGTTGTGGCCATTTGATCTTGAACATTAGTGGATGGAGCTTAGTAGAGGTAAGCAATTATCTGTTTGCATGTTCGTATTTGTTTTCTATATCCAGAACCATGCCTGGAACACAGCAGGCCCTCAGTAAATATCATATACTTTAAGCTCCACGGTGGCAGAAATCAGGTCTTATTCATATAAATGTCCTCAGCAAGTAAAATTGTGCCTAGTCATTGTAGAAACTCAAGCCAAAAGAATGAATTGCTCTATAGAAAATTATATAAAAACATTATCAGCCACATTCTCCGAAACTGGAAGCTTCTCATATTATGCCCTTAAGTTGAACTTTATTAGAAAGAAACAAATACAATTCATGTTAATATCAACAATTCCTTCATTCAAATAATTCTTAGAATAATTGGTGTCATTAAAAAGTAATTTCCTTATGCTTATTGGCAGTAATGTACAGTGGAAATAAATGCTAGAAGTATAGCTCAAAGCTATGAATATGCTTCAATTTTCAAGAATTATACCAAAATATTCATTATACTTTAGTTATCCGAGACAAGAAACTGAGCCACTTTTCCTTTAAAATACTTAAAATATTTCTTGTAGATGTAAAAACAACTAAGGAAAGCTCCTAATAAATTCTCAGAAAACATATTTTATGTAAGTTTAAAGTTCCCCACATAAACAATTAGTTCTACCTTGACTCTGTCTGTGCGGTTGTTGAAAAGTCCAATCCGTCTAATGGTGCTGAGGATGGGGTCCGTGGAGTCATCGATCATGTTGTGCGTGGTCACTGGGGGCAATGACTGTCGCTGAAGTATGAGAGGGAAGGAAATGTCAATTGCAGAAAGAATTAATAAGGGTGACTAATTTCAACAATAGGTCATTGACATTTCATCCAACCTTCACACCTTCAGTCTTTTGAGACGGCACTAATGATGATGACTAAGTCTTGTGTGCGTTGCAAAGGAAGATATGGGTTGAAAAATCTCCTTTGCATACTATGAACACATGAAGCTTTTGTTTTCCCCCTGCAGCTACTATATGAGAGACCTGGACTTCCTGACTGCTTCCAGGACTTATTTGGAATATAAAGGTGTCCTGAAGTCTTGACTTAAGATGAACTTTACTGATTTCTTTTAGCAAGACTGTCCTCCAGTACCTGATTCTTCCCTATTATAACAAGCATTTTGATGCAAGTCTAACACATTTGTTTTATCTCTTTTGTAATAATTCCACTCGACTAAGAAATACTCTTTTCTCTAATGTGACTCAAATTCTATATTTTGGAAATATTTAGGACTTTTTTGTAGTTACTAAACTATACACAATTTTTATATTGAATATATTGATTCAAAAATAATTTTGTAAGTGAGTGGAAAGACAAATTTCATGAGATTTTTTTAAGGAGTCCTTAAAACCACTAATGAAAAAATGTCCAAAGTAATCATTTAAGTGACTAGGTAAGAATGTCTTTTCTAGCCTTAGGTCTAAAAATGTTCCAAATTAGCACATTCCAATAAATTAAAATACTGATTAGATAGAATTTTATAACTATGGGACATGGTAGGTGCTTTTTTCCTTATTACCTGAGTTGAAAAGATGGCTCTTTTCATAATTGTTAGATCATCTCGATCTAAAATATTGTTCATGTCAGGAATTTCTCCTCTGCAGGGAAAAAATGTTAATAACAAAAATAAAAACAGCTGGCACTAATTCAGTGATTCCTAAGCATCAGATTATATATTATACATTTCATGTGTTTTAATAAATAATGTTGATTATTCTATTAAGTAAATGTGTTCATATAGACTTAATATTTAAGTACATATTTAATACACACTGTTAATATATATTTTGAATTAAAATCTCATGAAGTCTCCCTCAGCTTCAGACCGACATATCAACCCTTAATGAGTTCATCATTGAATTAGAACTTGCCTGCATATAACTGTGTTCCTATTTGTACAGCTGTTTACAAGTTTTGTCAAATGAAGGATAAAACACTGTTCACATGACATAACACACTTTCAAAGATTAATTCCTTTATATTTGGAAGAAAAATAACAAGTTATGATATCTAAATTGTTAAATTTGAATAATGAAGCCTTGAGTGATTGAAGTACAAAGCATTTCAAGCACCTACCTTAATAATGCATCATAGAGTTTTTTTCCAAACTTTTCCTTCACAGAATGTGCAATGTCCCTGTTTGAAACAGATTTATCATTTAAACAGTATGACAATGTTTAATCTTTATTTGTTATGATAATGCTATTGTTTTGTTGACATTCTTTGAAATTACAGGTATCTTTTTTATAGTCTCTTCTGTTATTTTGCTACTTGCCAATTCAGCTTAAGTTGACATCTCCAGAGCTGAGGCAACAGAACACCATGGCCAGCACAAAGTGCTTAAAATTTTTTTTGCTTCATGATGATCGGAATAGCATAGAGAGCAGAGAGGGAGAGTAGATAGATGTATAGATGTAACAAGACGGGAATTCATTGATCATTGTTGAATCTGAACTATGAGTATAGAGGGGGTCATATCACTAAGCTTTTTGCTTGACATGTTTTTAGAATTTCACACACAAAAAAAGTTAAAAAATGTTTGACTCATC
Source organism: Colobus angolensis palliatus (assembly GCF_000951035.1). NCBI lineage: Eukaryota > Metazoa > Chordata > Mammalia > Primates > Cercopithecidae > Colobus > Colobus angolensis. The sequence goes on from NW_012112030.1 coordinate 17,480,531, forward strand.
TTTAAAGATTTCTACAGGGCCTTCCTTGTTCCTTCAATGGTAGCTCATTCCAAAATTTGTATAACACCTATAATGTTATAAGCATTGTAATAATCTAAAATAGTAGTATGATGAAAAGAGAGTCAAGTATTATTTGTCTGTAATAATCTTAAGGAAAAAACAAAGTTCAAGGCGATACATGAGATATCATTCACTTAAAAGAAATCTTTTTACATTTATTGCTTGAGAACATTCACAGGACGTGAGATTACCACAGCTGTTTTCGCACTGCTTGTCCTTTCAGGGTTTCCACGTTGAAATTATTTGTCTTGGCAGGCATGATGAAAAACACCACCACTGTGACGTCACTTTTATGCATCTGATGAGGAATTAGTAAACACAATAGAGTCAACTATCAAAGATTTTTTAAAAGTATGATAGATTGAACTTACACATAGAAAAGTAGTGTTTTAAATACCAGTAGATAAAAGGAATAGTTATTATGAGTCACAGACAAATTATATTCACCTTCCTGAGACTTTTTCAGAAATTTTAATTAAAATTAACATTTAAGTAAACATTTAATTAACATTTAATTAAATTTTATTTATAAATTCAAGTAATAATTTTATTATTTTTATATTATTTTTATTATTGATTATTTATTAAATAATAAATTTATTAAATAATTTTATTTAATAAATGTTTAATTAAATTTTCAATTTTCAGTCAGTACTTGTCAATGAACAAATTGACTTTCAATCAGTATTTGTCAATTAACAGTTTGAAAATTCAAACAGATTATTTTCACGCCTTTGACAATCTAGAATAGATAACAATTGCTATTGATAACACTGCGCTTTTCTGTGGTTAAAAAAATAGCATGAATGAGAGCTCATATTACAAGACCAAAATTAATTCTTTAAAATTTCAGATTGGAAATTTAACAAAGATTTAAGCTTTGGTAAAAGCTAAAATAATATTTAAATTTTTTTGCTTATTCACGTTGATTGATGACAAATAGATTATTCACATTTTTCTGCTAAATGTCTTGATTCTCATGATGTTATATTTTGGTTTTTAGCCCTAAAGTAAAGAAACAAGCACATGCTGAGCACTGTGCTGGGGTGCTTTAAATATACTCCCAATAATCATGTATAATAGGCATTTCTCTCCTCATTTTATTAATGTTAAAAGAAAGGAATGAGAGGTTAAATATTTTGTCTGAGTTCCTACAACAGGTTAGTGCCAAAACTGACATTTAAACTGCTGGCTTAGCATCTCTCAAAAGGCAATGACTTGTTAAAAAGCTATAAGAATGAAAGGATAAACTCACTTAAAATCATGAACCTCTAAGGAGGTTTATGTGTTCTGGAAATGACTGACTAGCTCCAGAGTGTGGGGCACTTTACCATCTGGTACGTAGCCTGGGCTCTCCGGGGCCTGACATTTTATTAGGGAAAGCTACTAAAGGCATACAATAGGAAACTCACACTAGGACCAGCCAATGTGCTATCAAAGAATAAATGTACTATGTGGAAAGAGAATTCCTTCTTTTAACTTCTCCAAGTATTGCAGTTATTTTTTATGTCTAGTGTAATGGTAATCAGTCTTTTCTTCAAATCTATAAATAAAGTGAATATTTAATAATTATATAAATACGTTTATTAATAATGTCCCTAAAGACTCTATATTTTATATAGTTGTAAGTCCATTATAAAGCTTGTTGAATGAATATATACTGGGAAAATATGAAGTAAGATTATTTAAGAATAATCTTTTTAGCCTTCAGTTCTATTTTGCAGAGTTGGACTTTATTAATGAATTGCTTGCTTATTAATGCGGCTTTAGTAAATTTTTTTAGCATATTTGATATAATGCCTGCTCTAAAGCAAAAAATTTATGTCCAAGAAATAAAAATTTAACTCGAGTGTAGTAGAAAACTCAGGAAAGTTTAGATTTTCTCATTATCTCATTAAAATTGAAATTCTACACTCCTCTCCTGTGAATATTTTCCTATTACTTATTCTGTATTTTTATGTGATTGGGATTGGAATATAAACCAATAGCTCCCATCAACAGCTATGACATGGTACCATTTTTTTATAATTGCTTCTATTTATGCATATTGTATTGCTCAGTTAGTTGAGAACCCACTTTGTATCCTACCTTCCTGAGTGAAAAAATGATTTCACATTGTTGGGAGTAAGAACCTTCTTTTTCCTCCTTCATGCTTTCATGTGGTGTGACATCCACTAGTTCAACAGTTTAAGACTCTCAGTCGCAGGAAGGAGGTGTGGCTGGGGAGGTGAGTGAACCGAGTGTGTGTGTGTCTGCCCTGTTCTACAGAGAGTTAGAGATGTCTGGTTTGGCTGCCAGCTATGTGGCACATGCTTCAGTTGGGGGAGGAGAGTGATGGTCAGAGCTTCCTATGATTAAATGGCTAAGAGTAAAAACAAGGGTCAGTATTAGGATGCCTACTGCCATGTACATAAGCCACATCTTCCATTATAGTCTTCAATGATTTTTTGAAAATTAATATTTTGCTCTCCATCACTTGATTTCTCTATATTTATTTTTCAATTGATTACAAACTCATGTGAGGGAAAAGGGATGTTATAATGACTTCTTAAAATATAGCATATATAATGGGATAAGCTTAAGCTTCTCCTAAAAAAATAAGACGACATTATAGACAAATATAAAAGTCAACACTATAGCAACTCCAATATGTAAATTGAAAGGCTGAAGCCATTTTTAGAATACTATTATCATTTATTCTCTTGAAAACTATTCTTCACTTCCCACAGAAGAAAGTTCTCCCTACAAGGCTGTTATACCATGTCCTAAAGCTTTCTTACCCTCAGCAGGAAATTTAGCCTGGATAAGGATTCTAGGAAGATGTCAGCTCCTTTGTTTGAAAACTCATACCTCCCAGCAATGAAAAGGAACAAAGTCTTTTCAAGATCAAAGTCCAGATGACTAAAACAAAACAAAACAGTTTCAAATGAAATACAGCAATAGTAACAAAATGTACACAAGAATTCTGTTAATGTACAAAGGGGGCTGGGAAAGATAAACATTTACTATTACAATTCTGTTTTCTCTCTACCAAAGATCCCTCATATCTGATGCTTCTTTTCTTTAATAAAGAAAATCATACCCATAGAAATGACCTCGAACAAAATCTTGGATTCTGGCCTTGTACATGGCATGTAGATTTTGAAACTCATGCACTGCTGAAAATTTCTTAACATTCAAGCCATTTGGAGTAACTACATCTAGAAAAGTAAAACAAAATTATTATTAAAATTCTCTTTTCAAAGAGGGTACATTGTAGAAATAAGTATCTTTAAAACTATAAAGCTAGATGTTTATTAACATTCTACTTTCTGACTACCATAAAAAGTAAAATTTATAAAATTTCCAGTTCATAAAAATTCACAACACATTTGGTCTATTGATTGAAATAGGAAATCAGAAATGCCTGACCAAAATAACAATGAGGGACTGGTACAATGAAACAGGTTAATCAATAGCAATAATAATTGTTATTATAGTATTCATTTATTAATTATTTAATGTGCACCAGGTTTTGCTTTAAAGGCTTACAGTGTAACTCAATCTCTTCAACAAACCAAAGGAGTGAGTGCTCTTATCTGTATTTTCAGAGGTGGAAACTCAGGCACAGACTTGTTCAAAGACCCTGTCCAAGAACACACGGCTGGTAAGTCGAAGCAGAATCCATGCAGTCTGCCCCCACATACTGTTTCCTAAACCCTGCACTAAACTACCTCCTGCCATCTTGTTTTCCACAAGTGTATGGGACACCTTTTGTACATTTGGAAAATTGGAAAAGGCAGCCTCTTACTTCTAATTTCTATTCTTATTTCTATTTCTTATTTCTAACGCAACTGATTCATTCTTCCCAGGAGATTCGGTTGCTCAGGCAGGAAGACATTCTTGGTTTTCCAAATATTGGTCTGTGACAAGAAACAGAGGGACCACTCATAGCATATGATGGAAACTACCTACTGAGTTGAATACATGGGTTATCACATTTAGTAGCATAAAAGTAAAAGCAAGAAAAAAGAAGCTATGTTAAAAAAAATTTATCACAGGGCTATGAAGATTTTTGTAATTTTAAGAATCTTTTCCAGCCTGGCCAGCATGGTGAAACCCCATCTCTACTAAAAATACAAAAATTAGCCAGGCGTGGTGGCAGGCACTTGTAGTCCCAGCTACTGGAGAGGCTGAGGCAGGAGAATCACTTCAACCCAGGAGGCAAAGGTTACAGTGAGCTGAGATCATACCACTACACTTCAGCCTGGGTGACAGAGCAAGATTCCATCTCAAAAGAAAAAAAAAAAATCTTTTACAGTTAACTGCCTATTTTCTTGATATGATTCCACAAAATCAATCCACGCTTTTTGGTCATTTTTTTTGGAAAATAAAAACTTACTGATTTTTATGAGTTTTTATTAAGTAATCTGACATTTGTTATACTCTTTTACATGCATGGCCACTGTAGAATCAATTTTAAGCAGCCAAGGTTTCCAGTGAAAGCTTTCATGTGAGTAATTCCTAAATGAACTATATAATGTGATTCGTATAGTATGACAATTACATCTTAAAACGTATTTATCTTTCTATAGCAATTACGTAGGGCTCATTTTGTGCCAGGCCCTATTACATTTGACATATAATAATTTTTTAAAATCCCTATGAGGTAAGTTGTTTTCACTGTCCCCATTTTACAAATGAAGAAACTGGCCTACAGAATATCAAGTCATTTGGTCAATGTCAAGTGAGTACAAAGTAACAGAGGCTGGATTTAGAACCAAAGCAGCCTGGTTCAGGAGTCTCCCCCCTTTTGATGCAGTGGTGTCATACAACTGTACCATACAAAAAGCTATAGAAGGCAAGAATGTATGTGGATACCAGCTTACTATGGATTGTAATCCTCAGCGATTTTCTAAATTGTTTTGCAAACAATTATAAAAACAGATCTGTGTCCTGAAATTGTCTGTTTATTAGCCTAAAGAGTTAGGCCAATGAGGTCTTCTAATATCCATATTAATAACAGAATAATCTCATATGCACAGGCCTATGTGCAGTCATATGCTGGTAAAATTTAACAAAAAGTACTCCAGGAAAAAGAGAGAAAAAGAGAAAGAGAGAGATAATTTTAGTATTTCCCTTTCTCCAAGGTGTAAATATTCCCATCATGACTGATTTCAAGCTACCAATGTAGGTGCAGAGTTGGGAAGAAAAGTGCAGTAACACCATTATAGTATTTCCATCCGTGAAATATATATATATATATGGATGTGAATGCACCATTATATAGGTTATAAGTTTTAGGTTATTTTTATATAATGGTGCAGTAACATATAATGGTATTACTGCACCATTATATAAAAATAACCTAAAATCATAGTAAAATGTAGTAAAATAACTAAGAAATGATGTTAAATTAGTTAAATTAGTTTGATTAGTTAAAATTAATTAGTTCATATAAGAGAATATGAATAGGTTTTCTCTGGAAAAGAGAAAAGGGAAAGCCCTGGAAGCAACATTGGTCACTAATTTCTTACTATTGTTCCCAAGTAGAAGACAGTGTCAATGTTATCCCTATTTCTGATGTTAGGCAACGCCAACACAAAGGAAAAACATTGACTAAAGGATGGTATTAGCTAGAGTTCATATTAAGGTATTAACATGGGCTCAAAAATCAGTAATTGCAACACTATTAGTGACTATATTAAAGGGAAAATGACAAATTTTTTAAAGCAACATAGGATATTTAAGGCATATGTTGTATTCAGTTTTGTATCTATAATTAGTAAATATATAATCCTGCCTTCCCTCCAATATTTTTAAGAAAATATCACCTTTTCAACATCTTAAATTATTTTGAGTCAAATTTATGGCAACAGCATAATGATACAGTAGTAAAAATAAGCTTTTGCCAATGATTATATAGTGATATTTTGAAAAATACCAGGCCCCATGTGTGTTTTTGATCTAGTCAATTTGTCTCTTGCTCTGTAGTTGTGCCCTCAGCATTAAAAGTAATGGCTCTAGTTAAACTTTTAATGGGGGAGGACTTCAAGAAAAACCAAGGAATACAAAGTCATAGTTCCTCTATGTGATCCTTTTTTTTTTCAGAATGCTCTTGGGAGGGTTTATATGTTTACTGATCTACTGAAAGTCCATTGACCTTCTTGAGCCATAAAATGTTCAGAGATTTCACAATTTCCATCAGAGCCACCACATGATTCTACTGCAAGTCTGAAGAAGACCAGATTGCAGTGTTTATAGTTTCTGGTAGAATTTCCAGGTAAATCTAGTTTGTGGGCACTCAGTAATAGATGAGAACTTGGGGAAAATCTAGACAGTGATCCACACAAAATAATAATTGTTGATATTTTCTAAATCTTTACAATGGAGCAGGCACTGAGCTGAGTTTTTTCCAGATGTCAACTCTTCGAATCATTGCAACAATTCTAGATAAGAGAAAGGATTTTTTTTTTTGAGACGGAGCCTCGCTCTGTCGTCCAGGCTGGAGTGCAGTGGCCAGATCTCAGCTCACTGCAAGCTCCGCCTCCCGGGTTCACGCCATTCTCCTGCCTCAGCCTCCCGAGTAGCTGGGGCTACAGGCACCCGCCACCACGCCCCGCTAGTTTTTTGTGTTTTTTAGTAGAGATGGCGTTTCACCATGTTAGCCAGGATGGTCTCGATCTCCTGACCTGGTGATCCGCCCGTCTCGGCCTCCCAAAGTGCTGGGATTACAGACTTGAGCCACCGCGCCCGGCCTAAGAGAAAGGATTATTATCCACATTATGAAGATAATATCCACATTATGCAGAGAGCTTAAGCAACTTTTATAATGTCACACAGCTAGTAACGTATACTCAACATAAAATCATTTTTGATACTGAATACAGGTAGTTTGGCAAAAAGCTCATGCTTTGACCACTACTCTGTACCTATATTCTTAAGAAAACAAAAATTTAAGAAAATAGTATATAGAGAAAGCAGGACCCAGAATACAGTCTTGGAGAATGTCCACTTTGAAAAGTAAAAGAAAGTAGGAAAACGATTAGAAGCACCAGAAAAGATTATACTGGAAAGAAACTAGAATGTGCAGTGTCATGAAAAAGAATGGAAACAGATGTTCACCACCTTTAAATGCTAGAGAATATAAAGAAATATAAAAAACATTAGATGACCCTGAATTTGATGATTTTTGGAAAAGCAATTTTAGGCCAGAGTTGGAGGTCGGAAGCCAGAGTCCCAGGGGCGAATGAATAAGTGAACTTAGCAATTATGGTTTACTCTTACAAGATATTTGGCAGCAGGAGAAAGGAGGAGATGGTATGACATTTGGCAGGGTAGCAATCTCAAGAGAAATTTTCATTTTAGAATAGGCAAAAAAAAAAAAAAAAAGAAAGTATTTCTGTGAGCTCATAAAAAGATACTGTAGACAGGAAAAAGGAATATCTAAGAGAGAAATAAGCATATTGATGGAATAAACTCCCTAAAGAAGAATGGGAGTAAGAATCCAAGTGAATCCAAGAGAAAATCCTTGGAAAGAAAAATGCTACCATAGGTTTTTAATGCTTCACTATTCAAATTAGTTGGGTTCTCGTTCTATCTTGTTTTTTATTTTTTTGTTTGTTTGTTTTAATCTAGCACCTTGAAATACCTCCTCTACACATTCTGCTATCTGAAAGAAGGACAACTAGAGACAAGACCATAGGAATTAAGCAAGGAGGATATATTAATTAGGATGGTTTGGTTGCAAGCAATATAAACCTACTAATGCTGGCTTAAGTATAATAACAAAGAATTTATTAGTAGGATGCCGGAGTGTCTCACGGCAAAGATTTAGCTGAGCCTTGGGAATGATTTTTAAAAGTGGCTGAAATTGACCGGGCGCGGTGGCTCACGCCTGTAATCTCAGCACTTTGGGAGGCCGAGGCGGTTGGATCACGAGGTCAGAATTTCAAGATCAGCCTGGTCAAGAGAGTGAAACTCCGTCTCCACTGAAAATACAAAAATTAGCCGGGCGTGGTGGCAGGCGCCTGTAATCCCAGCTACTCGTCAGGCTGAGGCAGAGAATTTCTTGAACCCGGGAGGCGGAAGTTGCAGTGAGCCGAGATTGGGCCACTGCACTCCAGCCTGGGTGACAGAGCGAGACTCCGTCTCAAAAAAAAAAAAAAAGAAAAAAGTGGTCAAAATCACTGTGGAGAACCTAGAGTTCTCTCTCTCAAGTCTGTTTTTGCTTCTCATAGCAATTCAGTGTAGTTTAATCTCTTTGCATCCAGTGCAACAGAATAGAAAAATAAACACTATCAATAGCTCAAAACTGGCATTCTATCATATGGCAGTGCATTTAGAGATTCGTTTGAATGGGAGCATTCTGATTGGCCTAGCTTATGTCAGATGTCTTCTTTGCGGCCAATCAGCTGTGGCCGGATGACAGGGCAATGTCTTATGAGTATAAGTTCTTCACGTTGCAAGCGCTGGTTGGGTCTGCAGATAGTTCCTAGAAAAATTTTCAAGGAATTTGGGGATAGGTAAAACAACATGTTTCTACCAACACAGCACCAATGAGGCAACGTTACAAGACGTAGGACTGGGATAGTCTCACACAAATTTCTATTTTCTTGGCTTTCATTTTCGTAAAAGACAAGAGTCAATTGAGCTTCCTTACACATACCAACTCATTATGACAATCCAGGTCATACTGAGGTTACTTCAAGCATAGCTCATTTATTCAACAAGCACAGATTGAACACTTAGCCATGTTCCAGATACAGCTTTGCGTTGGTTTCCCTGCAAACCTACTGAAATTGAGAATTAAAATACACTTAAAGAGATGCATGGGCCGGGCGCGGTGGCTCAAGCCTGTAATCCCAGCACTTTGGGAGGCCGAGACGGGCGGATCACGAGGTCGGGAGATCGAGACCATCTTGGCTAACCCGGTGAAACCCCGTCTCTACTAAAAAATACAAAAAACTAGCCGGGCGAGGTGGCAGGCGCCTGTGGTCCCAGCTACTCGGGAGGCTGAGGCAGGAGAATGGCGGGAACCCGGGAGGCGGAGCTTGCAGTGAGCTGAGATCCGGCCACTGCACTCCAGCCTGGGCGGCAGAGCGAGACTCCGTCTCAAAAAAAAAAAAAAAAAAAAAAGAGATGCATGGTAACTGGATGCAATTTTTCCTCAAACTTCACGATGGAAAAACAAAATCCTCATAGTCTAATGTCATTTGGAACTGAAAGATAGGTGATCCAGGGATAATAATTACCAGGCTTTCTCTTCAGCATATGCTCGGCCTCTATTGCTGTTATTTCAGAAACCGTGGTGAACACATGAGCGCAATGAACGGAGGCTCGCTCCATGCAGTACCGGTGGTAAATCTGCCTTTCCCCAGCCTCTTTGTCTATGTTAAACTGTTAGAAACAAAAATAAAACACACATTTGCTAACACTAGCCCTTCTACACAAGCAAAAAAAAAATCACACATTTCACCAATTGGCTTTCCTTAAGGCTATGTAAAATTTTATGACCACACAAAAGTAATAAAAGCTTGAATTAAACTCATTACTACAACATACACAAGAACTTACACTTTAAAAGACATTGTTTACTCCATTTCTCCTTCCAAACTGCTGTTTAACTCCCTAAGTAAATGATGTTTCTACCTTGCTGTAATCACATAGAATTCTTGAATTTTTGACATTTTAATTACACTTTTACTTATTCTACATCTTGGAATACTGAGCTAATGCCTTTCTCCAAAGTCTTTTATGTATTTTCCCATAAACAGTGAAACAAAGTTGACATTAAACTTGACACTGAAAATAAGAATAATTATTGTAATGCTTAATTCACTGGAAGAGAACCTGAGAAAGAGAAAGACAAATGCTTTTCCTCGGTTATAGATCTTCCCCTTTATAATTGCAAAGAGTGTATAGTTACTCTAGTTAGATATTGTGCTAGATTATGCAATTATCTATACTTCCAGGTAGTTTAACTTTAAAAAAGTCAAATTCCCAACAATCACTTAAATAATCGGCAACTGTTGTGGGCTTCTGCCATTGCACTTAGTTACTGAATATAATGTTTCACATAGCTGCATATGAAACTAGCAGTGTCTAAGACAAAAAGGATATGTAAAGTTTCTGACTTAGTAAGTAGGGTGCTTTTCATAATGGAGATTGTTAGTAGCTCTTCAGCACTAGTGTCAGGCACTCCACTAAGCACAATGACATATTTAATCCTTGTAAACTACTGAGACACATATTTTGTCTTCATTATATAGAGAAGGAAATTGAACCTTTTAGAGGTCAAGAAACTTGTCGAAGGTCACATTGCTATTAAGAATCTTAGTAGAACCCTAATTTGATCCCTAATCAGCCTGACTGATGAATGAATACAATCTTGTATTCATCTGTTTTTATACCATTTAGACTTCGACACTATCAACAAGTTAGTCCCAATAATTACGGCATCATAGAGAGAAAAATACTGAAAAGAGACCCATTAGAGGAATCTCATGATTAGAACAAGAAAACTTCTAGAACATTCTTTCATGACTGTAAGATTTGGAATCATCTCTCTGAAAATGTTTGAATCAGCTTGTATATGACATGCTTGGATTAGCAGAAGTTTTCTTAAAAGCTCTATGTGGCTGGTCTAATTCATGAAATCAAATCTCTCATTTAATCAACTTTTGTGAGCAATTTATGTGTATCTATTACTTTTAAGAAACATATAAATTAATGGAAAATGGGTTAAAAAAACAGGTAGAAATGAAATGAGTATGTGTCTGAATAAGTTACAGGATCAGAGCAGCACTGATTCACTCTGGTTGAAGGTAGGCAAAAGAATCTCATACTACGCAATAAGTGTAGTCAGCATCAACCCTACAAATGTAAGACTTTCAAGTGCGAAGACGAAGACTTACTCATCTTTGTATTTCCAAACTGGTTGGATGAATAAAACAGCATTTGGACCAGGACATGAAAGTTTAATTCTGGGAAAGTTGTTTTTAGCTGAAATGCTAGCTGCCCTAAAGAACAAGTATAGAAAATGCTATGGCATGTGCAGAAAATAGCAGCACATCTGATGTGACTGTAGCATTGGATGTAGAATGTAAGAGACAGAGGCTGGTCAGATATAATAGGGCCAGATCACTGAAATCTCTGAAGATGAGCCTAGGAACTTTGCCTTTGTCCTATAAACAAGAAAAGCCACTCTGAAAGTGTTTGTTTACAGGTGTGGTAAAGACAGAGTCGATGTTTAAGAAAAACAACTCTGGAAAGAAGTAAAGATTGTTTTCTATCCCATTGAGTATTTTGTGAATTTCAAATGAGATAACAAATGTCAAATGTTTAGAAAAGTGCCTGGAATATGGAAAGTGCTCAATAAATTTAGCCATTGTTATTATTAATTATTATTATTGTTGTAGAGAATCACATGTCACAGATAAGACAGCATTTAACATTTGGACTAGAGATGGAAAGATAGATTTTCTAAATGAGAAGGCTGAGTATGCACAAATACAGTGGCAGGATAGCAGGAGCCTCGAAACCCCGTGAGAGGCCTTGGGAAAGTCAGGCACTTGTGCATGCTTCTGCCTTTCCCTCCTCCCATGGGGCACCCTTATCTTTTAGGTCTGTAGTATGTGTGACCACACCTGTGGCTTTACAGAAACCCTATCCATCTACACATGTTGTCCACTCTTTATGATTGTATCTTAAAATCTCTGTACAATAATTCCAACATAGGACATATCTGGACCTGGTCTTTTTGACAATGGGTTTTTACTTTCTTGCATTTTAATATATCTCATAATTTTTTATTGAATTCTGGACAATGTATATAGAAAAACAAAAAATGGGTAAAGTACATATTAATCAATAAAACACAGTCCAGTGACACAGTGGGTAACCCTATAATTGAAGTTGACTAGCTCAAAACTTGATCAGAAGAAAGAGTTTAAATCCACCAAATAAATGTCCATGGCTTCCTTCCCCATTTTTCAATCCCAAATGGCATTGTCCTCAGATTTCCATCTAGGAAATTCTATTACAATTAAGAAAAAAAAAAAAGGCCAGGCGCTGTGGCTCACGCCTGTAATCCCAACACTTTGGGAGGCTGAGGCAGGCAGATCATGAGGTCAGGAGATCAAGACCATCTTGGCCAACATGGTGAAACCACGTCCCTACAAAAAACACAAAAATTAGCTGGGCGTGGTGGTGCCTGCCTGTAGTCTCAGCTACTCAGAAGGTTGAGGCAGGGGAATTGCTTGAACCCAGGAGGAGGAGGTTGCAGTGAGCCAAGATCGCATCACTGCACTTCAGCCTTGCAACAGAGCAAGACTCCGTCTCAAAAACCAAACAAAAACAAAAACAAAAACGTAAGAAAACTAAAGGCTTTAGGGAATAAAAAAGCATTTGTTATGTAGCTATTAGAGTCGAGGGGATAATTGATCAATGACTGGACTTTAAAAAATGAGTTTGGAGGCCGGGCATGGTGGATCACGCCTGTAATCCCAGCACTTTGGGAGGCCGAGGTGGGCGGATCATGAGGTCAGGAGATCGAGACCATCCTGACTAACAAGGTGAAACCTCGTCTCTACTAAAACTACAAAAAACTAGCCCACCGAGGCGGCGGGCGCCTGTAGTCCCAGCTACTCGGGAGGCTGAGACAGGAGAATGGTGTAAACCCGGGAGGCGGAGCTTGCAGTGAGCTGAGATCCGGCCACCGCACTCCAGCCTGGGCGACAGAGCAAGACTCCGTCTCAAAAAAAAAAAAAAAAAAAAAGATCTCCGAAGTGAAATACTCAATCTGCCACTCTGATATTTTCTCTTTCACTGAAGTTAAAGTGCACTCCTCTCCAGGAAGCATGCTTGTTCATCTTATCAGCTTATCACAGATGACTGGTTTGCCCTTATTAGTCCACCATTACTATGTGCGGCTAAGAACCTCCTATATCCCCAAGCTTTCTGAAATCCTTGGTGACTTTATTTTAAATGTACAGCTTGTGTTTCTAGTTTGACCTTTAGATTAGGCTGACATTTTCATAGGGAAGGACTCATCAGGACTACCCATTGCTTTACAGATGTTAAAAGTTTTTCAGAAAGAACTTTTTTGCGCTCTGAGTGTCTTTGAGACAACAGTATAACTTTTCAATAGCATTATCTGAGTATTATTTATGTATTACACACACATACACATTCTGTTTTATAGAATCCTAGAACTCTTTAAGCTGGGAAAGTTTTACAAATCAACTTTCTAACTTCCTAATTTTCCTGATAATGAAACCGAACCCTAGAGTGCTAAATAGATTTGATTGTTAATACAGATACCAAATCTGCAAAACCTCTGAATTGATATTCCTCAAATGCTTTGTTAATATTATTAACATGATAATATAAAATACATACTTTCATTAATCTAAATTGACATATAAAAATAGAAGAAATAAATTAAAACTGAATGACTTTGGCAGGTCATAGAATCAGGTAACCTGCTAAGATGAGCAAAAATAACTTGTTGTTCACCAAGGACCCATATCCCTGTTTGCAATAACTTCTGTTTTACTTGATCCCACAAAAGTGCCCCCTTTGCATTGCAAAGTTACAGGGAAAATTGAACCTATCAACCTATAATGTGGCTTTTAATCAATTGTTTACTTGGAGGATAGAAGAAATAGAGGAAGTAAGTCTCACAGTGCAAGTTTGTATGTCTCAAATCCCAGTTCTCTACCTGCCACTCAGAGCTGTGTGTGAATCCAGGGTGTTCACAGCACTTCCATAGCCTTTGGCTAGAACAAGGGCCCAACCCTGGGCCGACACCACGTCTTTACTCCTACCATATCTCTCTGGAACTATTGTTCCACAGCGGGACAGAAATCAGGCCTCTCACCTCTATACTGTAGTGTACTCTGAACAAAGTTGAACTATATGAGCTGTCTGTCTACCCAAGGGAAGCTTTGTCATGAATATTGATTAGCTAAAAGGGCATTTCTGCCATCTAGTTGGCAGATGAAATGTACAGATCAATACTTATCTTTCAGCTTCAGCAATCTGAAAGAAGGGTGAGTAAGAAGGAAGGAGGAAGGAATATTTACTTTATCAAGATGGTTGTAGAAATCAATATTTGCTGCACAGAGATACCTCCCGAGTAGTGTAGCGTGGGTTGTAAATATTGTGGCAATAGGAAGTTTCCTGGCTCGAGAAAGGATCAGTCCAATTCCAGCCTGCCATTCATGGAATTGGGCAACGACATGTTTACCATCTGCGTGATCTGTCACCTACATTAGAAAAAAAAAGCATTCAGAAAAGTTGTTGATGAAGCTTGATTGTGATCATGGTCCACATTATAAGTAGAGTTATGGTGTCTATAAAATATTTTACAATTTAAAGGAGTCTAAATATAGAGCATGAATATTTAGCAAGGATAAGTACAGGATTCAGTGGCATGTTCATTAACCCCATGTATTTTTATGTCTTAATCCTCTCTTTCAGTGATGGAGCAGATTTTTTTGTATCCACAGAAGAATAAATACTAATACTAATGACAGGTAATGAATATTAATAAATAAATGGAATAAATACAAAGTAGGCACTCAAAAAATATTTATTGACTGTATGAACAAATAAATTCTTAAAGATATCACTGAACAGCTGAATCAATTGGGACTACTCACTTACAAGTTTATTTTTTAAAAACTACTTGAATTATTTTTAATTGACTAGACGTGTGTTTATTTATTGTATACATTTTGATATTTGCCGAAGGAATGGCCAGGAAGAGACTTCTATAAAATATAAAAATGCCTTCTATATTTGTAGTGGCCCAATTATGGAAAAGCAAATGTTGCCTAAAACTATATAGCAATCATAATGAAAAAAATGCATATGAAGAAAAAGTGACTTTTACAATATCATTTTTTTCTAATAAATAGTACTTGAATTTTCGATTACTTGAAAACTCTAAAAGCATACAATGATTTTCATGTGTGTATTTGCATATTTGATTTTGAGAAACAAAGATAAAATGCCATTACATCATTTTAGAATAAATAATAAACGATTCCATGTTTTAAATTTATCTTCTTTGGGTTTTCCTTTTCTTGAAGGCAACAAAATTTAACTGATATATTATTAAGAATATGGAATTAGGGAGAAAGAGGCTAATAAAAAACATGCCTTAAATCAAATAGCACCTTTGCAACACACTGAAGATCGGGGTCTAATTCCACCCCAAGGTCCAGTTCCAAATCAAGTGGGCATCGGTCTCTTTGCCTTACAAAGAGACAGCTTATTTTGTTTGCCCTTACAAAATATTAAATTCACACTGACTCCACTGTGAGAATTCATTTCCTTAATAGAGAAAAGAGCAAAACACTGACATTCAAGAAGGCTGAGCAACGAATTGGGAAGTTTGGAGCGTTAACTTAAAACAGTGATTATCACATGTAGTGTACATCAGGATCACTTGGAGAGCTTATTAAACAAATAGCTTATTAAGCTATTTGCTACTCTTAAGATTCTATACTTCATGTTTTTCTTGCATATATATTAAGTATCATCTATATATCAGGCAATATAATTGGATGTTTGATACACATCATGCCATTTAAATTTGACATGAGGTAAATAGTAGTAAGTATCATTATTACACTGTTCCAAAGGCTGGCATTTAATTTGCAGAATGCTCAACATTTCCTCAGATTTCTTTCAACTGTATTAGGACAAGCCATAATGGCATCATCTCAAAATTTCCTTCATTTAAAGATCATGGGATCATTTTAGACACTGAAAGCAGTTGTGCTGTTCCTCTGTTGTATCACTATATAATAAACCATACCTCTTTTAAGAACCACGCAGTTAAAGATCCAAATATCAGCATATCATTGGCTTCTCGGTCATGATAAGGAATGCCGACACTGCATGCTTCCCAGAGGTCACCCTTCCACCTATCCAGATTCCAAGCTGAATAGCCTATGTCAAAAAGTACCACATAAGGACTTCCTTCTATCAGCCATCTTCCAAAATGCACCTGTCATATAAAGAACACATAGCCATGTAGTGATATTAAGTCATGCAAGACAGGGCAATGTATTTGCACTCTGAGGATATAAACTTTATGTAGTACTCAATGGCAGATTAAACAAGCTACTTAGAAAAGAATACTGATAACATATATAGCCTCTGCTGTTTGAGCCTCAAGCTGGAATGGGCATAAATCCATTCTTCTAGAATCTCCAAATTCTTGCTCTTCATTAAATTTAAAAACAATGTATCTAGATCATGTAGTCTCTGTTCATCTATCTCTAGTTACTCGCTTGTGACCTTGAACTCATAGGGTTTAATATTACAGTCTCTGCTTTTATGACAGAGCCATGAAATGTTTTTTATCTCTGAAAACCTGGGTAGTTGGATATAATGGCTCCAGTGTCACTTATTTTCTTTTATGGAACAGGACTAACAATATTTCCTGCTAGAAGAAAAAGCTATTTCTGTAGACCAATATGTATGATTTATCTGGCTATTCCTATCAAAAAAAAGTGATGAAAAATGTTTCCCAATATGGTTGCCGTCAAAGGTTTAACTAAACACATTGCCCTAGATACATTATCTCTTTAATCTAGCAGCTCGAAGTATAATTCAATTACAATCTTCAAATTGACATTGATTCCTAAATGTTTTAACTTCTGCAAGTTTTAATGGATTAGCTCTCTCATTTTTTTCCCAATTGTGTGTATATCATCACTTGAATATCCAAGTTTTAACTCCCTTTTTTGTCTCCATATTTCTACAGCAATTTACTTGTTCTTTTGTCTTAATTTTTATTTTATGTTTATTCTCCTATTACATGATATACTACCTGATAAACCACTTCAAACCTTTTCTGGAACTCAGCAGAGGCTGAGAGTCTCTTTGAATGTGGATCCAGGCTTCTCTAGAAAATAAAATATATTCATATCACTTACATATTGGCACTTATGACTCCACCCGTGGCTTAATTTTGCAGGACTTCAAAGCCCAATTTGATCATTTCCTACCAGGGGACCCAGACATGTGTGGGGATGCTTCTCACCCATCTGTTCCTTTGTCAACCTTGAAAGACCCTCATTATGTTTCAGTTGTTTCCTTTATAATTCAGTGTTTATCATGCCACTGTTTCCTTTTAAGATGAAATTTTCCTGAGCCCCAAACAACTTTTCAATAGCTTTTCTCCTTGGGAAATTCATTGCTTCATGTATTTTAACACTGTGAATAACATGTAATATTACTATATAATGTTTATTGACTGCCTAATATGTGCCAGATGATACATAAGCTAAGATTATAAAGAAGAGTTGAAACTATTACACAAATAGAGAATGTAAGCCAACTGGTACTGACCTCCAGTCAGTTCTTGGCTGCAACACGAAAATATCCCTACACTAGAAAGCCATGTAGTCTTGAGACCAGTCAGTTCTATTGTGTTTCTCATCTACCTCCTCCTTTACAAGAACTTCAAATGCAAGCCCCTTCTAATATCTCCTTTATTTGCATCCTGATAGTACAATAGGCATTGTTCTGTCACATTTCTAACATTCTCTATGCTGCCTTCACTAAGAAATGTTTTCCGGTACTCTTTGGGATCTCACGTTCCCTTGTAAATTATACAATCCACTCCTTAAACCTTGCGTGCACCTCCTAGACACCACTACCCACACAGCATCTCAAGTGAAGACTTTGCATTTTTTCACCCCCAGAAACTATATTCCTGGGATGAGTAGGAAGGAAAGTTACTGATTTTTAAAATTCTACTGAAACTTTTAAAGCCTTATTCTTTATTTACATATAAAACACCTTTGAAATGTATGCTATCCAAAAATATTACCTTTCCTTGCTCAGCAAAGATAAGGTTACTTTTTGACCTTATCCTAAGCAACTTCAAAGGCCATATTTTTTATCCTGCAAACTTAACCTCATGGTTACTTGACCTTATGAACTTAAATTTCATGTTAATCTGCTTTCAGCTACTCAAGATCATGACTGTATTCTTTCCTTGTCAAATCCCAAATTGTTTCTTCTCTAAAATATTCCACTTCGGCATTCTGCTACCCAGTTACAACTCTTGTACTTCCATTTCTGTCACTCTGTTTCTGCCAGTGTATATCTTCTTTCTTTCTCCCCTTTAAGATCTCCAGTTCCTATAACCCTCCATGTTGTCCTACATTACCATCTTCTTTCTAGCTTTGCTTACTTTCCTGTCTATTCCTTATTTAATTCCTTTCTTTTCTATATATTCTAATGCAATGGCCCATCAATTAAACTATTAATTCAATCACTTTCACAATTACCTTCTATTCTTGGGCTACCTTGACCCATTGTATGAATGGTGAAATTAAACAACACTGGATCTTCATCTATTCTACTTCCTGCACCGTCACTCAGACTGTAGATCTCTCCTGGACTAAGTCAGACCCGTGTGCATTTGTGCCACTATAAAGTCATGACTACATCTCAAACATGTCCAAAAATTCCTTGAACACTTTTTCAGAACTTCTTTCTTGAACTTCCCTAATTTCTACATTTGCCTCTTAATTCTCATAAAATGACCTTTAACACTTGCTTCAGTAAGATCATCAAAAACGTTGGGTAAGATTGTCCTGAATTCTTCATTAACTTGTATCTAGTATTTACAGATATTCTTGTTTCCTGTTTGAGTGAGACAAGTGAAAAATGATTCTTTCAGTATTGCTTTGGATCTTGTTCCCTTCCCCATTCTCAGTGACTTTACTCTCTTCAATCTTCCATTTATTCTGAGCTTTTAGCTTTTCCCTGTCTGCTAGGTATTTCCCTTTTGCAAATAAACATGCTCAAGTCTTACCCATATTTAATAACACACCTGTTCTCAAAACCATGTCATTCTGCAACTACTTTATTATATTTTATCTTCATAGAAAAATCTCATAATCACAACTTCTGTATCTTTTTTCTTACCACTTGTTTATTCCTTAACCCATTGAAATGAGATTTAACCTTCCTTTCTCTTCTGAAACTGTACTTACCCATGTTACCAATGGCCCAAATGTTACCAAACCCAGCAGACCCTGGATCAATCCTTTGTTGACTTAATCCCTTCTTCATACTTAAAATTCTCTCCTCCCTTGATTTGACATCACGATTCCTATTGTAGCTGTAAGAAATTACCAGAAGCCTAGTGGCTTAAAACAAATTTATTATCTTATAGATATTGAAGTCAGTCATTCAAAATAGACTAAAATCAGTGTGTTGACAGAGCTACATTCCATGTGTAGTCTCCAAGGAAGAATCTATTTTCTTACTTCTTTTTTTTGTTTTTTTGCAATCTCTGCCTCCCGGGTTCAAGTGATTCTCCTGCCTCAGCCTCCCAAGTAGCTGGGATTACAGATGTCTGCCACCACACCCGGCTAATTTTTGTATATTTAGTAGAGACAGGAGTTTCACCATGTTGACCAGGCTGGTCTTGAACTTCTGACCTCAGGTGATCCATCCACCTTGGCCTCCCAAAGTGCTGGGATTACAGGCATGAGCCACCGTGCCTGGCCGCCTTTTCTTACTTCTATAGGCCACCTATATTCCTTGTGGCCTCTTCCTCCATCTACAAAGTAGCTCCCTTCAACCTCTGCTTTCATTGTCACATCTCCTGCCTGATTCAAATTCTACAGCCTCCCTCTTATGAGGACCCTTATGTTTACTTTGGGCCCACCTAGATATTTCAGGATTATCTCCCCTTCTCAAAATCTCTAAGTTAATCACATCTGCAATATTCCATTTGCTATAAAAGGTAACATATCCACAGCTTCTGAGGATTAAGACGTAAACATCCTTGGTTCCACATCATTAGCTTTGCTTCTACATTCGCAATATCTAGCTTCTTTTAATATAGATGCCCTAACATGCTGACATTCCACAAGGTTTGGTTGAAAACTTTTGCTCCATGTCTAAACATTTCCACTGAATAATTTTAACAACACTCATGACTTCAGTTTATGTACAAATGACTTCCTCAAAAACATGTTTACACTATAGCTTCTGCTGAACTCCAAACCAATTATCCTTCCTCTTTGGTTTTCACAAGGTGTCTTAAATGCAATCCATTTAAAAGGAAGTTCATCATCTTTCTCACAAACCTACTATTTTTCTCTAAGTAGGTGAATGGTCTTCTCTTGTGAGTTCATGTTAATTGCAGTCTTTTTCCCCATAAGTTTACTGAGAATTGCCAAGTAAAGTGTCAGTTCCTTTACCTGGCAGCCATGCTTATTCATTGCATCCACTGCTCTTCTGACAGCATCATTTACAGGTTCACACTGTTCCACCTGAGTCTTCATATTATGCTCAAAATATGGACCTATCAGAAAATAGTTGTCTCCCCATTCATCTGCTGTTGTTTTGGCCTTTGTCTGAATCACAGTATAGATGCCTCCAACTGTTAAAAGGAAAAAAGTTTCTATTATCATTCAGGTTAGCGATGCGTTCAAAGTGAAAAGGGATGAAAATGAGTTCAGATTTTTAAATTAGCATTTAGGATCCACTAAGCCCAAGGATTTATTTACCTTTCAAAAAGAATAGTATTTAACATACTGTTAAGGGACACCAACGAACGGTTACTGCTTTGTTCAATTCTGTGCATATTTTAAAGTCCCTTCCAGGTGCATGTGAAAGAACAGCAGGCTGGCAGCAGCAAACAGGTAAAATACTTCAAAAAAAAGTCTGAAAAGACAATTGTAGCAAAACACTACTTGCTTAAAGCTCCAGTCACTTTGTAGTGTCAAAGTTAGGACAAATACCCGTTGTCATCATACATGCCTTCAGCATCAGAAATCACTTTCGCCCCTCTTCCTCCTTCTCCGACAGTGGCCCAGAAGGGGCTCAGGCGTGTTCAAATAACAGCTGCTGTGGTTTTCAATTATGAGGAAATCTCCTAAGCTAAATAGTCATTTATCTTTTAAAGCACCAACTAAGGTACCTTTTGATAAGGAGAAAGTGCTTATAGATGTTCATAGAAGATGCTTGGTCCAACCCTGATGTCAAATCCAGTAACACAAATACATATTTCATTCTCATATGGTATTTCTCCCTTCCTAGTAAGGGAGGAGACCACCCCTCATATTGTCTTATGCCCAATTTCTGCCTCCAAAGAAAGAAGAAGTGAAAACTAAAGGGCAGAAGTGAAATCCACAGGCAGACAGCCTGGTGCCACACCCTGGGCCTGTTAAAGATCGACCCCTGACCTAGCCTGTTATGTTATCTATAGATTCCAGACATTGTATGGAAAAGCATTGTGAAAATCCCTGTCCTGCTCTGTTCCATTCTGATTACCGGTGCATGCAGCCCCTAGTCATGTACCCCCTTAGAGTTGTAAGCCCTTAAAAGGGACAGGAATTGCTCACTCGGAGAGCTCTGTTGTTGGAGATGTGAGTCTTGCCAAAGCTCCCGGCCTAATAAAGCCCTTCCTTCTTTAACTCGGTGTCTGAAGGGTTTACTCTGCAGCTTGTCCTGTTACACTAGAATCATTGCTTAATTCTCCCCTCTGATATTGCTGCTACCTCTATTAAAACACAAAGCCAGAAAATATGGATACATTTGGAAAATATGCACACCCTTGGATCCAGCAAGTCCACATCTAGAAAATTGACCTGGGGGAAAATTAAGGAGAGTGTGAAAAGGATGTTTACTGAAGCATTATAATGGCAAAAAATTAGAAAAATTAGAAACTGATGGAAGTCTCAATTAGCTCATGTGTCAAATGGGGGTAAAATAATATTTAGCTTGGAGGGAAAGACAGGTTCTAAAAGAGGATTAAAAATTAGACCTGGCCTAGGCAACAAATTTATGACCAAGTCCTCAAAAATAAACACAACAAAAGCAAAAATAGACAAATGGGACTTAATTAAACTAAAATGCTTCTGCACCACAAAAGACTGAATCCACAGAGTAATCTATATCTCTATCCATGTCTATGTCTGTCTCTATCTATCTATCTACCTACCTATCTATGTTTCTCCTATTTGTTCTGTCTCTCTAGAGAACGCTGACAAATACAGTGAGCTCAGGTCCTGAGCAGACATTTTCCAAAAGAAGACATACAAGTAGCTAATAAATGTGAAAAAAATGCTCATCATCACTAATAATCAGAGAATGCAAATTAAAACCACCATGTGATACCTCCTTATGCCAGTGAGAATGGCTATCATTATAAAGTTTAAAAACAGCAGATGTTGGCGAGGATGTGAAGACAAGAAAATGCTTATACACTGTTGGTAAGAATGTAAACTAGTACAAACGTTATGAAAGACAGTATGAAGATTTCTGAAAGAACTAGATACAGAACTACCATTCGATCCAGCAATCCCACTACTGGGTATGGACCCAAAGTGAAAGAAATCATATTTAAAAAGATATCTGCGTTAGTATGTTCAAAGTAACACTGTTTCCAATCGCAAAGATGTGGAATCAACCTAAATGTCTATCAATGGATGATTGGATAAAGAAAATGTGGTATATATGTGTGTATTTATATGTGTATATATTAATATGTTAATATATATCTATTACTCAGCCATAAAAAAGAGTGAAATCATGTCTTTTGTAGAAACATGGATAGAACTGGAGGACATTACCCCCACTGAAATAACTCAGAAACAGAAAGTCAAACACGGTACGTTCTCACTTAGTGAGAGCTAAGTGGGAGCGAAATGATGGGTACCACAGACATACAGAATGAAATAATAGACACTTGAGACTAAAGAAAGATGGGAGGATAAGAGTACGGTGAGGACTGAAAAACTATGGATTGGACACAATGTTCACTTTTCAGGTGATGGTCCACTAAAAGCTCAGACTTCACCACTACGCAACATATGTATGTAAGAAATTTGAAAGGCCAAGGTGATATGGTTTGGCTGCGTCCCCACCCAAATCTCATCTTGAATGGTAGTTCCCATAATCCTCACACGTTGTGGGGGGGATTTGGAGAGAGGCAATTGAATCATAGAAGAGGTTACGCTCCTACTCTTCTCGTGATAGTGAGTTCTTACAAGATCTGATGGTTTTATAAGGGGCTTTTCCCCCTTTTGCTTGGCACTTCTACTTGCTGCTGCCATATGAAGAAGGGCATGTTTGTTTCTCCTTCTGCCATGATTGTAAGTTTCCCGAGGCCTCCCCAGCCCTGTGGAACTGTGAGCCAATTAAACGTTTTTTCTTTATAAATTACCCAGTCTCGGGTATGTCTTTATAAACAGCATGATAATGAACTAGTACATACCTTCTAAATATACATAAATAAATTTTTAAAATATAAAATAAATTAGATCTGATTGGAAAGGCAAAAATTGAGCAAGTAAAATGTCACTTAATGGGGTAATTACAAAGGGTGAAGAAATTGGGCAAATGGATATCATGAAAAGGAATTTTTAGGCAGAGGTAATGGTTAGAGCCCAGGCTGTAAGCTGGAGTAGAGTGTGCAAGGAAAGAGTAATAGGATTGAAAAGGATAACCAGATAGAAGGATGTAGGGAGGGGTAAGAGGAGGAAGACCTTAAGCAGGATATTTCCCGTGACAGCACTAAACAATAATCACATATGAGAGTCTGTCAATTACTTGAGCAATACTTTGTTCATGAGCTAGAGCAACGGAATGACTCAAGAAGTCCTTTGTGAAATCCTGGAGGTAATAAGATCCTGGCATCAATCTTCAACTCAATTGCAAAGAGCAATTTTATTACTTATATATTACTTCTCATTTTTCACTGCTGTCTTTCAAAACATATTCCAATTCATCAGACTACAGGTTTTGATAGCTACTATATTTCTTAAATGTATTATTCCAGTAACTTATACTTTACATAGTAAATCTTACCAATAGTCACAATCAGCGGTCACAAGGTAGAACTACATCTGGAGACATTACTTTAAGCCTGAGCCATGCAAAATATACTTTTTGGAAAATTGCCCTTTGAAAGGTGAGACACAAAAGGCAAATGTTGATGCTATTATAAGGTACCATAGGATTCATTAATTTATAAAAGAGAAGAGCTAATGTAACTCCAAAATCCAAGCGATTTTCATGTGAGTCTACACAAGCTAGTTGTCCTTAAGAATTTCATCTTTAAGGAAAAGTTTTTTACTGTATCAAAAAAAGTTTAAACTGTCATTGAGCAGAGTCTGATAATAAGGACACTATCAAATCACAGTTTAAATGCCACGTGATGAGGACAGAACAGAACACATGAGGTGGATATATAAAACTTGCAAGCAGAAACTTCTAGAGTGGACAAGAACAGACATGATTCACTTAACCATCCAACAATAAATCTAAGTTAACATAAATTGATGTTATCTACTACACCTAAGTATTTCCTCAAATTCTGGACAATTTTAGAAACCATCAAAATTATTCGCTGAGGAAAAATAAACTTAGCCAATTTACAAGGGCAACTAAAATGAAGAACTTTTCTTTAAAGTGTGGGAGTCACATCTTAGCAACATATTTAAATATATCTAAGCTTTCTTCAAAACCGCTATCCACAAAAATGCAAAATTTCCAAAGAATTTCTCCTCTTCTATAGACTTATTTTCTTCATCTTCTCCAGGAGAATATACCATAAGTTTCTGATGGTACATGTTTATTAGATGTTTTATTTACATGTTTTATCCTTGAAAACTCTTTTTATTTGCAACTATGCATCTTGCTCAGAGATCTTAAAACATTCTTGTTTGTTAGGTTATGTATTTCAAATTCATATACACTGTGGTAGATGCTAACACTTTTATTTACTAAAGAACATAAGGGGGAAATAAAAATTTTTTATTTGAAGAAACAAATGATTTGATTTGGGAAATGAAATGAAAAGATAAACATAGTTAATTAATTTGCTACTTCTTTTACTCAGCTGAGGCCTTCAGATAGTTCCCCATATAGCCTTAGAGGGTGTAAACTATGATTATGCTCTCTCAGTCTATTAGAAATAAAAACATATAGCTTTAAAAATTTCAAGGGAAGGGGCTTCAAGATGACTGACTAAAGGCATCTGATACTCGCCTCCTCCACAAAGAACCAAAATAGTAAGTAGAAAATCCCACATAAGAGAGAATTTTGGAATTCAACAGAGAAGTGACAGGAAGCATCTAAGGCAATGAAGGGGAGGGAAGCAAGGAAACCTACCCAGTAGGCATCCTCTGTGAGGCCAGAGAGGCTCCCCAGTTCATGGAAAGGTAAGTGACCAACTCCCAGTGGTCCACATCTGCATTACGGATTCCAGGAATCCTAGCCACAGGAGAGTTCCTTGACCATGCAGGCCTTGAGACTAACATAAGGAATTGCCCAGCAATCACACAAAGGCATTGCTCCAGAGAAGGAGCTCTCACTGGGTCCCACCCCTGCCATCCCCATTTCTGAGCAGCAAGGCGCCATTTGGAGAGCCCAGCCCCCACCTAGATGACATCTTTCCTCAGACCCCAACATCATCTGTATCTCCACATCCCTGAAGCCCTGTTGACATTTCCCACCCACAGCTGAGTGCTACTGCAGGCTGCTGTCACCAGGGATAAAATGTGTGTCATTAGAAGTGGACTCCTCCACCCCTAGTAACAGGGCTGTTACACATTTATAAGCTCCCAAAGAAAATGCTACCCCACTTGCAACCACCATCTAGGGCTGAAACACATGCTCTCAAGCCACCCGTTTATGGCTGCTGCCACTGAAAGCAACATACCCTGCACCCTATCAAGAGAAAGGCAGCAATGCAGTAGCTGCTACTTCACTCGGGCATTCTGCTGGGGGCCTGAGGATCACTCCACTCCAGCCTATGACAGTCAGTGTCCACATACACCATTGAGTGGCCTGAGGACAGGAAAACCCAGCCTGGTTTTGCCTTCCTTAATGCCTAAGCCAGCAGTCTGGGAACCTTTGGTAGATGCTAACTACATCTACCAAAGACAGCCTTGTCCCATCCACCACAACTAGTACCTAAACACTCCTCCCAGAAGCCTGATGATGGGCCTACCCAATCTGCCATTGCCATCACAACGGGCACCACCTGCATGTGCCACCTATGGGTCTGAAGACTGGCTCATCCAGCCCTTGCAGCCACCAGCAACACCAGTACAGACTGCTTGGGTGCCAGAAAGTTGTCTTGCAGTTGCTACAGCCATCACCCACACCACACCCACTGCCTAGAAGCCTGAGGATCCGCACACCAGCCCAGCCTACTATGGCCACTACTGGCACCCAAGCAAACTGCCTGAAGGCCAAAGAATCAACCCAACTAGACTCATTATCATCAGTGCCAGTGTACACAGCCCTGGGGCCCAAGGACAGGAACGCTAGGCATACCACGACCACTGGGGCCAAGGACTGGCCTACCTGATATTCTCGTCTCCAGCACAACTTCATCACCACCTTCACTAACAACTGCACCCTAAGCCACTGAAAAAAATCACAGACGCTGCTGATACTGTTGGCAGCTGAAACAAATAATATGAAGACTATGCTACTGTATGCACCTAGAAATCAAAGACCAATGTGCCCTACTCAATCAACACCAAGATATATCTTCAGGAAAAAGTCTTCCCCTACAAAAACAAATTTACAAAATTGGAAGCAGCAATCATTACACCAGATGCATGGATATCAACGCAAGAACAAAATAAACATAAAAAGGTGAAGGAATATGACACCTCCAAAGGAATTTAATAATTCTTCAGCAACATATGCCAGTGAAAAAAAAAGAAGACATTTATAAAATTCTGGAAAAAAGAATCCAAAATGTTGATATTAAGGAAGCTCAGTGAGACACAAGAGAACTCAGATACACAAAAAGAAATCAGAAGAACAATTCAGGGTATGAAAGAGACATTTACTCAAGAGATAGATACAATCAAAAAAGAACCAAACAGAAATTCTGGAACTGAAGAGTTTATTGAAAGAAATACAAAATGCCTTCAAAAACTTCAACAATAGATTAAATCAAGCAGAAGAAAAAATCCAGAACTTAAAGACAGGTCTTTTAAAGTTACCTAGTCAAATGATAGACAGAAAAAAAAAAGAATGAACAAAGTCTATGTGACATATGAGGCACCATAAAGTGAACAAATATTCAAATTTGCAGTTTCCCAGAAGGTAAAGAGAAAATGAAAGGTGTAGGAAACCTACTTAACAACACAAGAGCTGAAAAGTTTTCAAATCTAGCAAGAGATTTAGATATCTAGACACATGAAAGTCAGAAATTCCTAGGCCAGGCACGGTGGCTCAAGCCTGTAATCCCACCACTTTGGGAGGCTGAGACGGGCGGATCACGAGGTCAGGAGATTGAGACCATCCTGGCTAACACGGTGAAACCCAGTCTCTACTAAAAAAATACAAAAAACTAGCCGGGCGAGGTGGCTGGCGCCTGTAGTCCCAGCTACTCCAGAGACTGAGGCAGGAGAATGGCGTAAACCCAGGAGGCAGAGCTTGCAGTGAGCTGAGATCCGGCCACTGCACTCCAGCCCGGGCGACAGAGCGAGACTCTGTCTCAAAAAAAAAAAAAAAGAAAGAAAGTCAGAAATTCCCAAATAACATAATGCAAAAAGCTCTTCTCCACAGCACATTATAGTCAAACTGTCAAAAGCCAAACAGTAAGAATTCTAAAACAGCAAGCAAAATGTCTAGTCACTTGTAAGGGAACTTCCACAAGATTAACAGATTAACAGCAGATTTCTCACCAGAAACCTCACAGACCAGGAGAAAATGGGATGATATATTCAAAATAGTGAAAGAAAAAAATGACAACCAAGGATGCTACGCCCAGCAACATTGTACTTCATATATGAAGGATAAATAAAATCCTTTCTGGGCAAGAAAAAGTTGAAGAAATTCATTATCACTAGACTGACTTCACAAGAAATACTTAAAAGAAGTCCTACACATGGAAGTGACAGCACACTGCCATTATGAAGACACAAAAAGATATACAACTAACTGGTAGAGCAAAACGCAAATACAGAAGAGAAAGAACTCATATGCTACCACTATAGAAAATCACCATGGCCGGGCGCGGTGGCTCAAGCCTGTAATCCCAGCACTTTGGGAGGCCGAGACAGACGGATCACGAGGTCAG
>NW_012112030.1:17508821-17515560 GCF_000951035.1 Colobus angolensis palliatus
AGAGCGAGACTCCGTCTCAAAAAAAAAAAAAAAAAAAAAAAAGAAAATCACCAAACCACAATCATAAACAATAAGAAGAAAAAGAGAGAAAGAAAGAAAAAAAGAAAGAAAGAAAGAAAGGGAGAGAGAGAGAGGGAGGGGAAGGGAAGAAGGACAAACAGGAATCAATTAATAAAATGACAGGAATAAGCTCTCACATGTCAATAATAGCCTTTCAGGTAAATGGATTAAATTGTTACTTCAAACACATAGACTGGCTAAATAGATATAAAACAAATATATGACCCAATTATAAACTGCCTGTAAGAAACTCATCTCACTTGTAAAGATAAATATAGACTGTAAGTAAAAGGGTGAAAGAAGATCTTCCATACAAAGAGAAACCAAAAATGAGCAGAAGTAGCTATACCTATAGCAGATAAAATTGACTTTAAATAAAAAACACTAAAAAGAGACAAATGTCATTCCATAATGATAAAAGGAACAGTTCAGCAAGAAGACATAATATAAATTCTAAACATTTACACTCAACACCAGAGCATTCAGATATATAAAGCAAATATTATTAGATATAAAGGGAGAGATAGAATCCAGTACAATAATAGTTGGGGATTTCAACATCCTAATCTCAGCATTAGATAGATCATCTAGACAGAAAATTAACAAAGAAATATTGGATTTAAACTTGACTTTAGACCAAATGGAACTAACATTTACACAATATTTCATCCAACAGCTAGAGAATATATTTATCTCATCAGCACATGAAGCATTCCCCAGGATACATCATATGTTAGAACACAAAACAAGTCCAACTAATTTTAAAAATTTGAAATCATATTAAGCATCTTCTCACATCATAATGGAATAAAACTGGAAATCAATAACAAGAAAAACTTTAAAACCTATACATACACATGGAAATTAAACAACATGCTCCTGAATGAACATTATGTCAAGAAGAAAATTAAGAAGGAAATCAAAACTTTCTGAAACAAATGAAAATTGAAACACAACGTACCAAAAGCCATGGGATACAGCGAACGCAGTGCTAGAGGGAAGTTCATCAATAAACACTTACATTAAAAACTTAGAAAGATTTCAAATATATAATCTAATGATGTACCTCAAGAAACTAGAAAACCAAGAACAAACAAAACCCAAAACTAGCAGAAGGAAAGAAAAAATAAAGAACAGAAGCACTTAATGAAATAGAGAAAGACAACAACAACAACAAAAGCAACAACAACAAGGGATTAACAAAATGAAGTTGCTATTTAAAAAAGATAAAATAGATAAATCTCTAGCTAGACTAACCATGAAGAAAAGAGATGAGACTCAAATAAAGAAAATCAGAAATAAAGAAGAAAACATATTACAACCAATACCACAGAAATATAAAAGATTATCAGAGACTTTTATCAACAACCATACACTAAAAAACTGAAAAATCTAGAGGAAAAAAATAAATTTCTGGACACATACCACCTACCAAGATTGAATTAAGAAAAAACAGATGTCCGGGTGCAGTGGCTCAGGCCTGTAATCCCAGCACTTTGGGAGGCCGAGGCAGGTGGATCACGAGGTCAGGAGACCAAGACCATCCTGGCTAACATGATGAAACCCAGTCTCTACTAAAAAATACAAAGAAATTAGCCAGGTGTGGTGTGGGCACCTGTAGTCCCAGCTACTCAGGAGGCTGAGGCAGGAGAATGGCGTGAACTCTGGAGGCGGAGCTTACAGTGAGCCAAGAGGCGCCACTGCACTCCAGCCTGGGCAACACAGTGAGACTCCGTCTCAAAAAAAAAAAGAAAGAAAAAAATAGAAAACCTGAACAGACCAGTAATGAATAATGAGATTGAATCAGTAATTAAAATTTTCCCAACAAAGAAAATTTCAAGACCAGATGGCTTTACTGTCAAATTTTACCTAACTTTCAAAGAAAACTAACAAGTCTCCCTAAACTCTTCCAAACATTAAAGAGGAAGGAATTCTCCCTAACTTATTATCTGAGGCCAGCATTATCCTGATCAGATAACCAGACAAGGATGCAAGAAAACATAAAACTGCAGGTTAATATCCCTGATGGAACATAGATGTGAAAATCTTCTAACAAATACTAGCAAACTGAATCCAACAGTACATCCAAAAGATAATACACCATGATCAGTGGAATTTATACTAGGGATGCAAGAACAGTGCAAATCAATAAATGTGATACATTACATCAACAAAAAGAACAAAAACCATATGATCATCTCAATAGATACAGAAAAAGTATTTGGTAAAATTTAACATTCCTTCATGAAAAAACTATCAGCAGCCAATCATAGAAGGAACATATCTCAATATAATAAAAGCCATATATGACAAATCCACAGCTAACATCATACTGAACTGGGAAAAACTGAAAACCTTTCCTCTAAGAACCAGAACAAAATAAGGATGCCCACTTTCATCACTCCTATTCAGTATAACACTGGAAGCCCTAGCCACAGCTTTTGGGCGAGAGAAAGAAAGAAAGAAAGAAAAGGTATGCAAATAGGAAAAGACAAAGTCAAATTGTCCATCTTTTCAAGATGACATGATTTTATATCTAGTAATACCAAGACTCCACCAAAGCACCCTTAGCTCTGATAAATAAATTCAGTAAAGTTGTAGGAGACAAAGTCAGCATATGAAATAAGCAATGTTCCTATACACCAATAATAAACTAGTTGAGAAGAAAATTAAGAAGGCAATCCCATTTACAATAGCTAAAAATTAAAATATTTAGGGATAAATTTAACCAAGAAACTGGAGAACCTCTATTAGGAAAACTACAAAACACTGATAAAAGAATTGAAAAGGACAGAAACAAATGGAGAGATATCCCATGCTCATGGATCAGAAAAATTAATATTGTTAAAATGGGCCTACTACCCAAAGCAATCTACAGATTCTATATGATCCTTATCAAAATAGCAATGTCATTTTTCACAGAAATAGAAAGACCACTCTAAAATTTGTATGAAATTAAAAAATAGCTCCAATAGCCAAAGTCACCCTGTGAGAAAAGAACAATGCTAGCAGTATCACACTACCTGATTTCAAAGTATATTACAAAGGTATAGTAACCTAAACAGCATGATATTGATATTAGAAGACATTTAGACCAATGGAAGAGAATAGAGAACCTAGAAATGCATCCACATATTTATAGCCAACTGGTTTTCAACAAAGGTGCCAAGAATATACATTGAGGAAAGGATATAGTCTTCAAGAAATGGTGCTGAAAAAACTGGACATCCATTAGATATCCGTGTGCAAAAGAATAAAACTGGACTCCTGATATGATCTGGATGTTTGTTCCCACCAAATCTCATGTTGAAATATAATCCCCAACTTCTTAGGATCTTGGCAGATGGGAGGCAGGACTAGATTGCAGCTCCAACTCAGACAGACACAGCAGCATGTGGAGGCTTGCATTGTGAATTTTAGCTCCAGATAGACTGCAAGAACAAATCAGCAATCCTGAGAGGACCCACAGACACTCTGAAGGAAGTAGACTGCTCCTGCAGGAACCCCCAAATACTGTGAGTGCTCCAACTGTGGAAATGGGAAAGGGAGATCCTACTCTCCTGAACACACACCCCCACTGGAGAAACTGAAGGTCCGTTTGGGGGAGAAGTTTCTGACCTTACCTGGAGTTGAGTTAATTTAGAGAGCCGAGCAAAACACAGATGTAGAGGAAGCAGTGAGAAAGGCCCTGGGAACTCACTGGGTCCCTGAGTAGGCCATTCCTGCCTGGCACCACAGGGATCCATCAGGAGGGCAACCAGAGGAGCAGGGAAAAATACCACAGAGAGAAGGAAATCTCCAGCTGAGCTTCATAATTTGAATCCAGCGAGAAGCCTCCTGGCCAGAACTTGAGGGAGGGTGTGAATTCCCAAGCTCTTGCAGCTAGGAGGCAGGTAGCCTGGGGCAAGCTCTCAAGCCCAGCTTGCCCACCACTTAAAAACAGGCTTGGGGCTGTTAGTGGTGGTGGCATGGTGGGAGTAAGACCAGCCCTTGGGTTTACATGGAAGCTGGGTGAGGCCTGTGACTTCCGGCTTTTCCCCACTTCCCTGACAACATGCATGACTCAGCAGAGGCAGTCATAATTCTAGGTACACAACTCCACTGACCTGGGAACCTCACACCCATCCCCCACTGCGGCTGCAGCAAGACCTACTCAAGGAGAGTCTGAGCTCAGACACACTTAGCCCTACCTCCACCTGATGGTCCTTCCCTACCCACCCTGGTAACTGAAGACAAAGGGCATGTAATCTTGGGAGTTCTAGGACCCCGCCCACTGCCAGTTCCTCTCCATACTACCATGGCTGATGTTCTCTGGAAAGCGCCACCTCTGGCAGGAGGTCAACCAGCACAAAAATAGAGCATGAAACCATGAAAGGTAAGAACCCTCGCAAAGTTTATTTTGCCTCCCTGCCACCTCCACTGGAATAAGTGCTGGTATCCACAGCTGAGAGACCCATAGATGGTTCACATCACAGGACTCTGTGCAGACAACCCCCAGTACCAGCCTGGAGATGGGCAGACTTGCTGGGTGGCTAGACCAAAAAGAGAAACAACAATCACTGCACTTTGGCTCACAGGAAGCCACATCCACAGAAAAAAGGGGTGAGTACTGCATCAAGGGAACACTCTGTGGGACAAAAGAATCTGAACAACAGCCTTCAGCCCTAGACCTTCCCTGTGACAGAGCCTACCCAAATGAGAAGGAACCAGAAAAACAACTCTGGTAATACGACAAAACAAAGGTCTTTAACACCCCCAGGAAATCACACTAGTTCACAGCAATGGATCCAAACCAAGAGGAAATCCCTGATTTACCTGAAAAAGGATTCAGGAAATTAGTTATCATGCTAATCAATGAAGCGCCAGAGAAAGGTGAAGACCAATGCAAGGAAATCCAAAAAAAGATGCAAGTAGTGAAGAAAGAAATATTCAAGGAAATCGATACCATAAAGAATAAGCAAACAAAAATTTAGAAAACATTGGACACACTTATAGAAATGCAAAATGCTCTGGAAAGTCTCAGCAATAGAATTGAACAGGTAGAAGAAAGAAATTCAGAGCTTGAAGACAAGGTCTTTGAATTTACCCAATCCAATGAACACACACACACACAAAAAGAATAAGAAAATATGAACAAAGCCTCCAGGAAGTCTGGGACTATGTTAAATGATCAAACCTAAGGATAATTGGTGTTCCTCAGGAAGAAGAGAAATCTAAAAGTTTGGAAAACATATTCAGGGGAATAAATGAGGAAAAGTTCCCCAACCTTGCTAGAGTCCTAAACATTCAAATACAAGAAGCACAAAGAACACCTGGGAAATTCATTGCAAAAAGATCATCACTTAGGCACATTGTCATCAGGTTATATAAGGTTAAGAAAAAGAAAAGAATCTTAAGAGCTGTGAGATAGAAGCACTAGGTAATCTTTAAAGGAAAACCTATCAGATTAACAGCAGATGAAATCCTACAAGCTAGAAAAGATTGGGGTCCTATCTTCAGCCTCCTCAAATAAAACAATTATCAGCCAAGAATTTTGTATCTAGCAAAACTATGTATCACATATAAAGGAAAGATACAGTCTTTTTCAGACAAACAAATGCTGAGACAATTTGCCCCTACCAAACCACCACTACAAGAACTGCAAAAAGAGCTCTAAATCTTGAAACCAATCCTGGAAACACATCAAAACAGAACCTCTTTAAAGCATAAATCACACAGGACCTCTAAAACAAAAATACAAATTAAAAAGCAAAAACAAAAAAACCAAGGTACACGGGCAACAAATAGCATAATGAATACAATGGTACCTCACATCTCAATACTAACATTGAATGTAAATGGCCTAAATGCTCTACTTAAAGGGGATGAAAAAAGGCATTTCATGCAAATGGCCACCACAGTGAGTAGGCAAAACAAACTTTAAAGCAACAGCAGTTAAAAGAGACAAAGAGGGATATTACATACTGGTAAAAGGCTTTGTCCAACAGGGAAATATCACAATCTTAAACATATATGCACCTAACGCTGGAGCTCCCAAGTTTATAAAACAATTACTAATAGACCTAAGAAATGAGATAGACAGCAACACAATAGTAGTGGGGGACGTCAATACTCCACCGACAGCAGTAGACAGGTCATCAAGACAGAAAGTCAACAAATAAACAATGGATTTAAAATACACGCTGGAACAAATGGACTTAACAGATACATATAGAACATTTCATCCAATAACCACAGAATACACCTTCTATTCAACAGCACATGGAACTTTCTCCAAGATAAACCATATGATATAGGCCATGAAATGAACCTCAATAAATTTACTAACAGACCAATAACAGGCAGTGCGATTTAATTGGTAATTTTAAAAGTACCAACAATAAAAAGTTCAGGACCAGATGGATTCACAGCAGAATTCTACAAGACATTCAAAGAGGAATTGGTACCCATATTTTGACACTATTCCACAAGACAGATAAAGAAGGAACCTTCCCTAATTCATTCTATGAAGCCAGCATCACCCTAATACCAAAACCAGGGAAGGACATAACCAAAAAAGAAAACTACAGACTCATGTCCGTGATGAACATAGATGCTAAAATCCTTAACAAAATACTATATAACCAAATTCAACAATATAACAGCAGGCTGGGGGTGGTGGTTCAAGCCTGTAATCCCA